>NW_025946647.1:2525-57464 GCF_000764305.2 Hyalella azteca
TCATCACAGTTTACAGTCACACCTACGAGCCTCATCACAGTTTACTGTCACACCCACGAGCCTCATTACAGTTTGCAGTCACACCTACGAGCCTCATCACAGTTTACAGTCACACCTACGAGCCTCATCACAGTTTACAGTCACACTACGAGCCTCATCACAGTTTACAGTCACACTACGAGCCTCATCACAATTTACAGTCGCAGTTTTTCCTTCAAACCAAACGAGCGCCAGAAACTTGAGGTTAAAGATCAAGTTCTACCGCTAGGCCGTACTCGTGCGTAGGTCGTATACGACCAACGTAAGTAACTCAAGATGTCGTAGAGATAAGAGAAGAAGACGTAGTTGTATAAATAAAACTGTACTTAATATATAGCTGTAGGTAGTACATAATAAATAATAATATTGTGTAATATTATTATTTATTGAAAGAGGGAACTGTACCTAATATTGAACAGGCATTAAATGATTGATTGCATGCATTTCAATGTTGTACACTCTGTGTCAATGTGTGTAATCTACACATGATATCAATCTGTGTAGTGTGCACTTGGTGTCAATCTGTGTAGTGTTTTCCCCAGTTTTTTAACCCAGTTTTTACCGGGAAAAAATCGTGTCGGTGCTAAATGGAAAGAATGTGTGTCTATACGAGACATTTTTCCTGGGTGTAGCGTTATGCGTTGACAGAGGCACCGCAAGTCAAAGTGTAGACACTACGTGACAGCTGTTGACACGTGACAGCTGTTGACACTTGACAGCTGCTGACACTTGCCAGCTGCTGACACTTGACAGCTGCTGACACTTGACAGCTGGTGACACTTGACAGCTGGTGACACTTGACAGCTGTTGACACTTGACAGCTGGTGACACTTGACAGCTGGTGACACGTGACAGCTGTTGACACTTGACAGCTGGTGACACTTGACAGCTGTTNAATTTATGGAGTTGTGACAGCGTGTACAGTATGTTTCTTGCACACGCGTGGATTTGATTTCTGCGTCGTATGTAATGTGAATTTTATAAAAGTAAATTGTTTTATATTGATCTGATTTTAATTCAACTTTCGTTCAGTTATAGGAAATTTATTATATTCGTACAGTAAAGTGTAAAAACTGCTAATATTCAGCAATCGATTTATGCAGATTCGACAACGATTAACATCTGTCTCTTATACACATCTAGATGTGTATAAGAGACAGGAGGAAGGGGGGGGGATTTTTTTAGCGATTTTTCACACTCGGCCAGACCTTCCCCGAATACGGGGGCGACCTTAATACGTACCGCTCAACGGCCGCCAGGATAAGGACTAGGCTCTGGTAGCCGTCTGATTCGGGGACAGGAATGTAGACCGAAACGCGGACATAGGGATGCTGGTGGACTATGCTCCCCGAGTCCTAGGCGGTACTTAATCCAGAGCCGCCCTCGTCTCTAGATTTTGTTAGGGCAAGTGACTGCAGCCTCTCCATGCCGTGAGGGCACGTCGCGATCAAGATACGGAAATTACTGCGCCACGTCTTATTGATGATCTCGGTCACAATATTCATGGAAATGTCGTTTATTTCGTTGAAGCCATCGACTACGGAAAGACGTTTAGGCGTAGTAAGGCTGCAAGGACAATCTCTGGACCATTTAACTCATTGCACAGATCGTCGACCCTGTCAAAATTTTCGTGCCGATTAAGGTCGTTTTAGAGGAACTATATTCGGCTTAGGGGTGAATCAGGAGCAAAAGATTTTGGCTGCGGTTGAAATTTTCAACTTTGGGCATGTCGACACGAGCATGTTATTTAAGCTGCTCCTGTTCATATGCTTAAGGTTTTAATTTCTATAAATCAACGCGTCAACTGGATTAAGAGTAGTCGGAACTCGAAAGCTTACCATTGCCAAGGATGCATGCTAGCCTACCTAACCGACTAACAACACTCGACACTAATGGCCAGTGAGTGGGCCAGCTGAACAAGATGGAACAGGTTGCAGAGCGTATACCGATTAGTCGCAAGTAAGTTAGTTGCTTTTCTTCCGTTCTATCTACTCTATTTCGTTGTATCATCAGGCTTCATTATGGAGTTACATTCAAGTATAAGGATGAATTATTTTGTTATTTCTGAAGAACTACAAATTATACGAAGATAGATTCAGAAAATTTCCATCGAGCAATATTGAATTGGTATTAGACGTTAGAATTTAGAAATGCTTCTATTCTTCATTTTTCAGCGGTTGCAAGCAGTATTTTCAGACCCCGGTAAAATTTTTTGCTAGACGAATGGTTTCTTCAACCAAAGAACTGTCCAGCTTTGGGCATAGGTATGTCTGCATCATTGCATGCTTGAGCTTATTGCTCAAGTAGAAGATAGCTTATGAACTATTTACTTTACAAGGAGCCTCTCTGTGAGCAACATATTTAATTTGAGGATTTGCATAACTATCGTTTATTCTGCTACGGTAACCGGAACCTAATGCGGACATAGAGCTTCTAATTTACCTGGCCATAAGAACTTGGGGCGTCCGTGTGCCAGCGGCTGACAGGTCTTCGAATTTCGAAAGGGGAAGTGCTGAGGGAAAGTGCGTGAGGCATGCGTGTTGTATCTGCTATTCGGGACCTGAACTGCTTGAGGCATGCGTGTTGCATCCACGATAGGAGACTGGAACTTACGTGCGGCATGAGTGCTGTACCCACGATACGAGACTGGAATTTGCTTACGGAGCCCATAGCTGCGCATCTAGAATGATTGACACACACGCGGCACTGATAAGCACCAACACTGCCAGCTGGGATGGGCGTTATAAAATGCAATGTAAATTATTTGCTCCTAAAAAAATCAGGTGTTTAAATTATTAACGAATTGTGCGGAGCGTCGGTGACAAAAATTGATAAATTTAACTGAGCTTATTTGGTATGTAAAATACGCGTATAGAGTAATACAGCCAATTAATGTGTCATGCAGCCTATATGTATGTGCGCGCAGAGGCAGTTTCGACTTGTAAAAATGTTCATTTTTCATAATCGGTACAAAAATTATTTTTAAAAAATATTTTGTTGGGGAAATTCTTCAACCAGCCTTCTTGGAGCTTACTACGAAGAAGCAGAGCGGGCTCGTCTTAAGGCAGACCCGCGGCTCTCTGCTATAATTGCGTAAACTGTGTACTTGAACGGTCACCCGAATTTCCACTGTACCTAGTTTTGTGCCACATTTCCTAAATATTTACTTACGGTCTTTATTTGTTGTGCACAACCTTAGCCTATTTATTCCTTTAATTTATGGTGCATGTTTTTGTCACCTCATTTCGAACGCTTTGGCTAGCCCGTCAACCTTGGAGTCTGTTAGCCCTTATACATTCATTTGCTTACACTATAACCTTTGCTGACCAGCACTTTAAAATTCTGATTAGACCTCGGCAGCATTCGACTTTGATTGACGGGTATTGTTGAGTCTCTTACTTAACTTTAACTATTAAAATTTAACCTATAAAAGCCAAAGTGTTCATGTTAGTTGTGGTGCGTTCATACGTGGAAAGAAAGCGACCTATTTAACTTATATATAGCTCATAGTTACCAACATCGTCTAAATTAATACTGCATTTAAACTATCGTCAAAGCTTGCATATTTAAGTGGGCACGGCTTCTCTGAAAGCACAGTTTGTGCACTTATTTTTGATTAAATAAGGTGAGCTTTGATCTGGAATTAATTCAAATACTGAAACTCTGAGATTTTTATAGCTTATTACTTGTAGCGCCGGAGTTTTAATTCAACGTATCTTTTCATTCAGTATGTCATCCTCTGAACTTCAAGTTACGACCACCCTAAAGCCGACAGGACGCTATTTTTTCTTGAACTGGATTACCTCGTGAAGAAAACTACTTCCTGTACAGCTGAAGATAAATGATTAAATCGGTTCAACTCCTTTCATTGTTTTCACTTGTTTGAACCTTACTTAATTATCTGTGAAATAACTTTTAGATTAGGATTAAAATCTGCGTAGGGAGAAATTTCCCTACAAAATACTTATTTAATCAAAAATAATTGTGATTTAATCTGACTAATTGAAATTCTTAAGCTGACGCTGCGTGCTTTCGTCGCGGTTAACACTGAACTAATAAAATTGTCTTGTCTGTATTAACATTGCCTCTCTTAGCATAACCAATGGCGTCTGAGTCCCCTACTTTCAAGAGGGGCATTTGCCGGCGTAAGATTACGCTGGCGATGCAGGCTGCTGAGGGTGCGCAGACGCTGGTGGAGGCTCGCGCGCACTGTGACTTGGCTCGATCTCACCTGACAGCGGTAAGAGAGTGGGATGAAAGAGTTTTGTCAGATTTAATTACTAAGAAGGCTTCTGAGGATGCTGTTAACGAAGAAGTCGATAACCAAACTGCATACGAGCTAAAAGTGAATTCGAATCTTTGTACTATATTTGCTAAATTTGAAGATGTTGGCGTCAAGGCTAAATTTGAGGAGAAAAGAGCAGAGTTAAAATTACCCAATCTCTATTGTCCTACCTTCTCTGGAGAAGGTACAACTAACTTGGATTACTCTTCATTTCATACCCATTTCCAAAATGTTATTGGAAATAGAGAATCTCTTTCTCCTGCCATTAAATTTGCGTACTTGAAAACGTATCTCAAGGGCTACGCGCTTAAAGTAGTGTCTCACCTTAGCGTGAATGATGCCAACTATAAACTTGCATTGGAATTGCTAGAGCATGAATTCTTGAATAAATCTGCTCTGATTGACGAACTGTTTGCCAAACTTCTGAGTCTGAACCCTAAGTTTGACTCAAATTTTACATCTACCAAAACTTATCTGAATGATGTTCGCTGTATCCTGGCTGATCTCAAATCCTACGGGAAAGATCTTATGGCAGACGAAGCATGTCTGCCTTTGTTAGCCACATTGTGTTCTCGAAATTGCCTGTTGTCTTCAGGCAAGAAATGATCAGAAAACTAGCATGCAGTTATCCTCAGTTACCAATGATTCTAGATTTTTATGTGGAAGTCATTCATAATATCACTTTGCGTGGTAGTAAAGGCTCTGACAGTAGAATTGCCGTAGCAAATGCTCATTCTGTCAATAAATCCTTGAAGTTAAATTCTAACTTTGAACCTGCTGCATCGCAGCAGGTATTTCAAAAAGCCGCTTCCTCTAGTTTCGAAAAGAAGCCCTGTAAACTATGCTCAAGCACTGCACATTCCATGTTGAATTGTTTGAAATACAGAACTCATGATAGCCGAATAGAGCGATGCAAGGAGTTGAAACTGTGCTTCAAATGCACTAGTTCGAAGCATAGTTCTAGAGATTGCAAATCTAAGCTTGACTTTAAATGTAAATTTTGTCAGAAAGACGATCACATTTCAGCCATGTGTTCTCGTATTCAACTTAACAATCTACAGGCCAATTATTGTCTCAATTCTGTAGCCAGCTTCACTTCTCCCTTTCTTTTGCCTACTGTGTCGGTTAATGTGTGTCGTGGGAAGAAAGTCACTCCAGTGAGATTTCTACTGGATTCTGGATCTCAAAGATCAAACGTTTCAAGTGCTGTTCTGGATAGAATCGACTTTCCTGGTGACTTGGTCCACTCCAGTTATGTCGTAAATTCATTTCTTGATAAGGGAAAAAGGAGTTTGGCAGAGGTTAGTTTGGCTTTGGATTTAAATAAGAATGGGAGCTCGTTGCAAATACCCATGTTGGTTGACTCCAAGTTTGAGATGGAGTACGAGATTACCTCTTTGAGCANCAAATACGAACTTGCCGATTCCGCTTTGACTCGAGATTCCGACTCTGTTAAACTGGAAGGAATTCTTGGGATCGACCTCATTCAATTTATTGATCTTAAAATCGTTGACTGTCTTAAGGGTAAAGCTTACGATTTCTTTGGTAAAATCATTCCTATCGGAAATATCGAACATTTTCTTTCAAGGGATGAGGTCGTTCATATGTATCAGACTGTAAATCAACTGAACGAGCGTCACTCTTGCATTAACTTCGTGCTAGATCCTCAAATTTGCCATCCTGATCCTTTGAGTAGCATTTTGGACGATCGCTCTGTTGAGGGTCACATTGAGAAATTATTTGACTTGGAAACCATAGGGATTAAAGAAGATGATCCAGCGTCTAATTCTGATCAAATTCAAATTGAGGAATTTTCTAATTCTATTGAAAAGGTTGATGGACAGTACCAGGTTTCACTTCCTTGGGATAAAGATAAGTTAGCTTTAGTTAATGATGGGTTTGCCGTTTCAAGGGCTGTTGTAGAAAGGGTCATTAAAAATTTAGATTCTAAAGGTAAACTTGCAGATTATCACGATGTCTTCCAACAGCAGTTGAGAGATGGTATTATTGAAGAGATTCCTTTGCACAGTTCAGACGAAAGCGAGCGCGTGTACATCCCGCACCGTGCCGTTATAAGAGAAGACCCCAATGTTACGACGAAAATTAGACCAGTTCTTAACTGTAGTTTGAAGGTAGGGAAGAACCCTTCCTTGAATGAGGCGGCTTTTCCTGGAGTGGACCTAATGAATGACCTTCTTGGCATATTGATTAAAGTTCGATGCGACAATTACTTGGTGATGTCGGATGTCAAGAAGGCATTCTTACAAATCAAGCTTGCTTCTGTAAAAGACCGAAATAAATTTTGCATTCTGTGGAAGGTAGACGGTAGACTGGTCGTCTATCGTTATAAAACTATTGTTTTTGGCTTCGTATCGAGCCCTTTCATCTTGAATTATCTTGTTAAACATCATGTAAAGAATTACCCTCAGGACTTGTGTTCTCAATTTCTGTCCGAAACCATTTACGTAGATAACCTGTTCATGACGGGGAATTCCCCCGAGCAGGTCTTGATTCTGTACAAGCAGGCTTATGAGCGGATGCTGGAGGCTGGGTTTGACTTGGGTTCGTGGAGCTCGAACTGCGAGGAGCTGGTGCTTCAGTGCCAGCGAGATGGGCGTGCCGCTGACCATGGTACTTCGCACGAGAAGCTCCTTGGCTACCACTACCTCCCCCGCAAAGATAAGTTGACAGTTGTGGTAGACCATAATCTAAATTGCTCTGCTGTCGACACTAAACGTTCAGTACTATCTCGCATCGCAAAGGTGTTTGATCCCTTAGGATTTGCGGGACCGATCACAGTGAAATGTAAACTTCTCCTTCGGGAGCTCTGGAAATCAAAGATAAATTGGGATGATGAAATCCCGGATCACTTAAAACCTTCATGGGAGAAATTAAACTCTGATCTCGCTGAATTAGACAAATTTGAGTTTCACCGAAAAGCCTTCGGAAGCGAAGAGGAAGTATCCTTAGTGGTATTCACAGATGCCTCTCAGCAGCTGTACGGCTTCACCGTGTATGCTGTTTATCAGACGGGAGGCGAAATTAAATCCACTCTGCTGTTTGCCAAAAGTAAAGTTGCTCCTTTAAATAAGAAAAGCTTACCCACTTTAGAATTGCTTGGCGTTTATCTCGCTCTTAAATGTCTACCTCAACTCGTAACTGCCTTAGGGCGCTCTACTATTAAAAACGTAACCTTTGGGATAGATTCTCAGATCGTTATCTCATGGATCCTGAACGGTTTCATTAAAAGTAAGAATGTGTTCGCCAGCAACCGCGTGAAAGATATCACTTCATTCATTGCTGCTCTTAAAGCAAAGTTTTCTTTGGATCTTAATTTTCGCTTCATTCCATCAGCGTTAAACCCTGCCGACCTGTTGACTAGAGGTCTTACGGTTAAAGAACTTTCAACTAAATTTCAATTTTGGCACTCGGGTCCCGACTTTCTGCTAGAAAACTATCCTCCCATTTGGCCGGAAAGTAATTTGGAATGCTTGTCTGCTGAAAATCAAAATCTAGTTTCCTGTAGCGCCTTTAATGAAACTGCCATTTTGCCTGTATTAAATGTTACCGATTTATCCTCGCTACATAAATTGTTCCGCGTCACGGCTTACTTATTCCGCTTCTTGTCTCTTACCAGAAAATTAAACTGGACCTTTACTGATTGCGTTCAACGGGCGCGGTTGTATTGGCTCAGGCGAACTCAAAGCGAGACGTACGCGAATGAAATTAAATACCTGTCTACTCCACCAGCTTGTTCAGATAAGGTCCCTGATCTTGTCAAAAATCTCAACCTGTTCTTTGACGAAAGTGGATTGCTAAGAGCTGGTGGGCGTTTGAACAAATGCGATTCTTTAGATTTTTCTGTTAGAAATCCCATCTTGCTCCCTAAAATTAGTCCCTTGACCAATTTGATCATTTCTGACTCCCATGAAAAGTGTATGCATTTGGGAACAAATTCAACTCTGGCTGCTGTCCGCAACGAAGGATTTTGGATACCCCGGGGCAGAACCGTCGTTAAGCAAGTCAATAAATCTTGCACTATTTGCAAAAAGTTTAACAGCATTCCATTTAAATATCCGAAGCGTACGGACTTCATTGGTGCGAACGTGAATTTTGTCAGACCGTTCATGAACGTCGGCATAGATTATACGGGGCATTTCAATGTTAAGCTTGGTAAAGATCATGTTAAAATGTACATTTTACTGTTTACGTGTCTAAATGTCCGTGCAGTGCACCTTGAACTTGTTAAATCCATGTCATCAACAGACTTCCTCATGGCGTTCATTAGGTTCTCTAATCGCTACGGATTACCTAATGTTATTTTCAGCGACAACGCCCCTACTTTCATTCAAGCTGCTCAGTTCCTGAAAGAATCCAGTTCAGACTGTGAATATACCGCTTACTTATCACGTAACAATATTAAACATGTCAGGATTCCTCTTTACGCTGCCTGGTGGGGCAGCAGTTGGGAGCGGTTAATCCGCGTAGTTAAAACTTGCTTGTACAAATCTGTCGGACGTGGCAGCCTTGATTATTTTTCTTTTCTTACCATTTTATCTGATGTTCAAAATTCAATTAATTCTAGACCGCTTACTTATCAGGATCCAGATGATCTCACGTTGCCAATTTCCCCAAATTCCTTTGTAAAGTTAGGGGCCAATTCAAGTTTGGTGTTCGGGGATACGTCTGGACCTCAGGTTCCTGCTAGAGAGGAGCTTGTTGAATCTCTAGAAAGAAGAGACTCAATACTGCAGAAGTACCGAGATCTTTGGTATTCAGACTACCTACTTTCCTTGCGTGAAAACAGTAGGGACATTCACCAAAGAGATTGGCATGATCAAATTAAAGCTAACGATATCGTATTAATTTCTTCTCCTACAAAACCTAGGCCACTTTGGCAGCTGGGTAGGGTTGTTGAACTCTTTCGTGGTAATGATGGCATAACACGAAGTGTTGAGGTCATCAGGCCTGATCGTACTAGAGGCACCTATGCCATTTCTCATTTGTATCCTATGGAATTAACTGCATTGTCTGTGCCTTCCGAACCCTCTAATGACGCCGCCTCTCCTACAGATACTGGCGTACGGCGCGTTCGCAGGGCGGCGGCGCAGAGATGCTTGGAAAAACTTAAGAACTGCGATTAAAATCGCAACTCTCGTGCCCGGGAATGTGTTGGGAAAAATATCCCAACCAGATTTCTTCTTGACTATAGATGAAGAACAAGAACTTTCTTGTTTATATAAACGTAGCCGTTTGCTAGCTTAAAACTACTGTCCCAGAGCTCGTGACGAGAAGTTCTAAAAAAAAGAGTTCGAAACGAGAACTCGTGAAGTGCGGTCTCTAAAGTTCCTTAAACTACCTTAACTGTGTCGCCATAGTTTCCTGGATTATTTGCTGTTAAACTACTTATGATTTGTTGTGCACAACCCTTGCTTAATTAATTTATGATTTGGGGTGCATGCTTTTGTCACTTCTTTTATCTGGATGCAAGGACGCGAAAAAGGGACTGGCTTCTTTGAGAGAATTTAAATAAATCTACTTAAATACTTAAATTTGTCTTGGTCCTTTGAAGTGTTCTAAATTAATAAAATTCTAGAAGAGGATTTCCTCCTGCGCTGGGAAAATTCCCAACATCATAACAAATGAAGACAGGATTGAAATTAATTACGGACGTTTGGTTTAAGTAATATAAAAAATTAGCTTACTAGTTCATCGAGAATACAATATACCGGTTAAACTTTAAATAACAATTTCATTCTGCTATTAGAAACTCATATCAAATCACAACGTGATCTGATTATTCTCGAGCGAAGCAAATTATCAATCGATGTTGAAATTTACAAGGAATTAATAATTCAAGAAAGAATTACCTAGCAAGAAAAAGACGGAAGAACTCTGCAGTAAGATTGCTAGCGATTGCTCAGTCCAGAAGTTAGGCGAAGGCCGAACAAAGTTACAATCGATCCAAGTGGCCGCGCATGAGTTCAACATCAAGATTCAGATTCTTTAACTTAATTCCCTAAGCATAAGTTACCAGCGCAGCTTAGTTACGCCGCTAATGAATCGTTAAGTCCATGACTGCTAAGACAGCCAAGTCTTAAAACACAAACCTCAAAAAGATCGCAATGTCGGAACGTTCCGTAAAAACCTAATAAAAATAAATGATGAAAGTTAGAAACACGCAGTTCATAGAATCTCAACACATTGTTCATCATACATGTGAATGAATTTAAAGATGATAGACCGAACAATTTTCAATTGATCATCCAAAAAACGGTATTTGTAAAAACTGTATCTAATACTGTATCTAATAAAAATAAATGATGAAAGTTAGAAACACGCAGTTTATAGAATTGTTCATCATACATGCGAATGAATTTGAAGAGGATAGACAGAAAAGTTTTCATTTCATCACCCAAAAATGGTATTTTTTCTTGGTCGAAGGTTTGAAAGAAAATTTTCCCGCTCGACTGTAAATCTTTCGGAACATACGAGACCGTTGGCAAGACAACACGTAGCAATTATCGAGACAATTGGCGGCAGCGACGGGTAATTTTTGTGGCACTCACTTGCCGAGTTTCTGTTCATGGGGGGAACTGTTCTAATTGTTCATCGGCGCACGCGGTGGAGAACAAATTACCTAATCACCAAATGGACTTGTCTTAAACGGCCAACAATTGAGCTCCAAAGAAGACTTATGACTAATTTATGAGGCCTTGCAGCCGCAGGTAATGAAGTGGTCCGCAGGCAAGCTTAACGCCTCGCAAGGAGAAAGCTTAACGACTCCATTAGTGATTAACGCGCCAGATTACCTCTAACGGAGAAAATTAAAGACGTGGAATAAAAGCATTGAAACATAATTTAAGCATTAAACACACCTTTCAAATGCAATGATTGTTTATTATCAACATATTTTACATAGCAATTAATATTAATAAACGTAATTCTTGAAAACTATAATATTCTATTGAAGGTTTTAAAATGTGCACAAATTATTCGTGATAAAGTAAACAATGTGAAAATAAATTCCAAAACATCAAGTAAAAATGCTGGTAGAACAATAACGAGCATTAGCCTTGATGTATTGATACAAATCCCAGCAGCGCAATCGTCGCCACTCCCTAAGAACCATTAGCAGCCACGGTCGAACGGCCCACACTACTCTACGGAGAACATCCATAACATTTTAATTGCTTTCCTGTCCAGCTGAAGAGGTGTGAAAACATTAATTCTCCTCGCAAGAAGAATGAAACGGCGGAGAGAAATTTTCATGCCTAATCCGATTTCGAAAAAAAAATCCATCATTTCTTTGGAAATAAACAGAATAATATGAAAAAATTGCAATAAATCTATTTGTTAGGATGAAGGTTTTGAAGTTTGAACTTCAACCAGATTTCGCCATAGCATAGAAGGGAAAAGAAGGATAAAAAACAACGGTTACATTGACTAAAATCTGGGTAACACAAAGAAACAAAACAACACAAAATTTTCGTTGCAGCAAGCAGCAATTTTTGTGGTTTAACCGACGCTCACGGGCAAGCCACCTTAACATCGTTATCCATTCAAAATCAGAAGCAGCGTGGAAAAAAACTCCCTCGCATTTTTTGAGTACCGAAAAAGTGGCGAACATCAGCCGGGAGCTAAATTCTATCGATCTGTTCAACAAGGAGCACCGCGACAAGTTACCTTCGACCATACGTCTTAGTGGCTCGCGTACGACATAGTTTATTTATAGGCACGTGCATTCACGTTTTAAGTCAAAAAGACTTATGTAAGAAATTGTTTATTTGTAGACCCAAATATTTCTACGTTGAAGTGGCTAAGGCATAGTTTATTTGTAGGCACGCCATTGTGATTCATCTGTATGTCGTTGAAGTGGCTTGAGTAAGTGGCTTATGATCGCACTAACGAGAAGGTTTGAAGATAATTCTTAAAATTGCCTAAAATAGCATGAGGATTGGTGGCAAATAAATTGTTACGTAACGACACCGAAAAAAATCTGGACTTGAACCAAAAAAAATCTTGACATCATTGTAATCAAACATTTTCACTTTGTATCAAACATTCTATGTTCGATCTTGTTTTTCAGAATGTTCCGTCTTATTTGCATTTACCAGTGCCAAAATGTACTGCTGCCAATGGAGCACTACGTTTAATTTCGATCGACTAGTGTATAAATGCATCCATTCCATTTGACATTGATCTATGACTTAATTATTTCAGCCTCAGCAGAAGAAATGCCCCCAAATTCAGATGAATTATCCCTCAACAGGAAGATAAATGGGCCGGGGCGACGAGAATCTGTATATATAAATACAATCACCACTATTTTGATGATGCAACGTTCATATCACTTACAATAAATTATTTCTCACTTCAATGGATTATCGGCGCAATAGATTCATGACACTGCCTATTGCCTGTCGTCATTCCTGACTTTGTATCGCGTAAAGATGGCGACTTTGCTGGCAGGTGTTTGGTTCTCACGAGGGAATTCCAAGACAGAGCCAGGCTCAACCCCTCTGACTGAACCTATAGCAAATAAAGCTTCACCATCTAAATAGTTCACAAATACTTCGAGATTTAAATATAAATTGAAAGAGTATCAATACTACTATGAAACTGTTGGTTTAATCGTTGCATCGTTTGACGGAATATATGCGACTTTCCTAAAAGCTTTTGCTTTCATCTCAATGCAAATTACAATTTGAATAATATTAATTCACTATGTTTACCCGTTCATAGATACTACTAATTTTTCTTATCAGCGCATCAGCACGCTACACTATTTACGGATATTATTCTGCATCACAATAAAAAAAACATTTTCTATACTAAATAAATCGATGTTAATCGTTGAACTTTGTTTCAGGACCTTTATATACACAAAGATTTAAGGAAGTATACAAGTATACGTATACGAGGAATTCTACGAACAAGCACATCATGGCTTACCACAAACAAATAACTGAGGAGTTGGTGGAGCCGAAAGCCTTCTTTCAAAGGCAGCCGCTTTATCGACGCAAGAAGCTTTACATTTTTGACAGGCAGCGAAAGCTAAAATTTTCTCGAGAGTCGGCCTAAGAGAATTGCCGTTTCGTGTACATGGCGCAGGAGGCGCCTTCAAGAAATGAAGTGACGACTTCAATCGCAGACTTCCAGAAACTCGGGGTTTAAACAAAGCATTGTACGAGAAAACATGAACACTTCGATAAAGAAAACATTTCAAAGCAATGGTACGTAATACAGAGGTTATATTCCGACATTTTTTTGGATTGCAAATGAATTTCAAAAACTTTAAATATATAAAGGAATCAAGTATGATCGTATAAAGAATGTCATTGGCACAGATGCAGAAATGGGGCCATTTTTGTTAAATAGCCATGATTAAATCACAAACAATGATATTATATTTCCAAAGTCCTTAATTAACAGTTGAGTGATATAAAATTGAAAATAATTAAACTAAATTTGATTAAATGAAGAACAGTTAACATGATATAGTACTGGTAAATGATTTAATTTACGCATAAGAAATAACTTTAGCAAGTCGAGGTTTTCGAACAATACAAGAAACATGCGAATGAACACCTGAGTCACTGGCATGGCAGTCACTCATTTATTAGTGTCAACATTCATGTGGGATGGTAAATGATTAAATTTTCATCGAAATGACATATTCTTACTTAAAAAAACTTAGAATGCCTGTTTAAGTTAATCGAGGAGTTTTAGAGTTGATCCGTCGTGATTCGTAGGCATTAAAGGCCTCTCTCGCGTTCATGTCAACGAAGGAGTCCCTCGAATTTTAGAGGGAGCAAAATGGCTGACTCAGCAAAAGCCATGGATTGTCTTGCCTTCCAAAGCTTCATGCAAACGACTTTTCTTTCATGTAGCCAATTCCTTATAGCTTTTCTGTTGCCGCGAGCCTTAAAATTCGAACGGTTAGAAACATTATCTCAATTATAAATTTTCAAGTTTATTCGGTAAGTCTAACTTGTCCATAACAACAGTTATAAAAAAATTTATCATATCAAATACTTTGAGATTTTAAGATCTAAAAATGTAAAATAATTATATATAGTAGCCATGGAGAATTAATGGTCGAGTAAGCCAGCAGAAACAATGGCAGGTGAGTGAGGACAGTGAGAGGAAGGAGCCGGCGAGTGAGGGGACGTGAAGTGGGGTGATGTGGTCACGTGCACAGACAGGAAGTGAGGGCACTTAAAAACAGAGGGGCTCAATATGCAGACCACGCACACCAACCATTCACACCACGCACGCTGACCACGCACATCAACCATTCACACCACGCACGCTGACCACGCACACCAACCATTCACACCACGCACGCTGACCACGCACACCAACCATTCACACCGCGCACACATTCTACGCACACGAACCATTCACACCACGCACGTAAACAATTCACGCCACGCACACTTACTAGGCTCACGAACAATTCCCACCACGCTCACGAACAATTTTCCACGCGTACAGAATACATTCACTTCTCACCCACTAATATAATTACTAAACAGCAATTGAAAATATTAAATCAAAATTGAAGACAAGCCACAGTAAATGTTTTCATTATATAACATATATATGATAAAAGTATAACAATAGATTCGCGAATTAGGAGTATTTGCAACAAGCAACCTTGAGTTATAGATAACAAACAGCGAGAAAAAATACATCATGACTCGTACGGCAGCCAAGTACTCGGAGCGTTAAAAGTCTGCTATCTTTATGCTATGCCATTAATTGATACGCTGTTCTTCTATTCCTTGATACTTGTAAACAATGGATACAGCGCCAAGGAAAGATATAATTCCAAGAAGTGAAAAATAAATGCCATTAACTCATTGCGAAGTATCGGTGGCCCCCTGTATGTGCTATAGCACTGAACTAACATTAATGCTTGAACGATTGAAATTATAATCGGAAGTCACCACTAAAAAAAGCAAACACTAATCATTTTCAATAAAAGATTATATAAGCTGAATACAAAACAAAATCGTTTACTAAAAATCCACTGAGCGTTGATATTTAGAATTATCTTTTCTGTTCCTTCAATTGGTAAGGTAAAGCAGCACCAAGAGTAAACCAATTAAAGTCATTTCTGGCAGCAAGCTTGAGTGTCTGGCACGCAGTAAACACAGTTCCTAGCTCAGCCAGTAACTGCACCACCTGCTGTTGTACTGGTGCAGTAATTGTGAGCAAAAACTGCCGTACAGCTGCAGTGAACTCTAGGTAAGGTATGAGTTATGTCTTGCTCACAGATACAAGTTTTTCCATCAGCCAAACGGACTTTCTATATAAATTTAGATGTTTATAAAATCACCTAGCTTGTTTGGTTTTTAATTTATTGGAATCTGTTTTTTAGTACGTGAATAATATTTCAAAATAACACGAAACGAGAATATTACAAAGCCGTACAAATAAATGGAAGTAGAAAAACTAGCAAGCGATAGGAAATAAGAAATTGACTAATTCAATAATATAAAAAATTTATCAACCTATTTTTACAGCGTATTCTTCCAGCAACTAAAGAATTTTGATTGCTGAAGAATACACGTAAAAATTCAAGCACCAATGATTTATTTAACGATATACGCGAATTTTGTTCAATTTCAATTCTAGCTAATTCAGAGAAAATACTGAAAGCTTTTGGCAATTGAATCAGAATAAAATTTCGCAATAGTATCGCAATTTATCCAACGAAAAAGTGAATTAAGCACATAGCATTTCTGTCCACAATATACGACGAACTTGAGAGACAAACACGCTGGTCACGCCAGGCAGGTGTGGGCGGACGACCACATAAAAAGCGAGGGTTCGTGAGGGAACGACTTCACGGGTGTTACTTCCCCTTCCCTCAAGCCAAAGCCAACGGCACAGTCACAATGGGAAGTGCAAGTCATGGGGGTTTGGAAGTGAGGGAAGTGGTAGGGGTGAACTGGAACAGACGAGTGGGAAGAAAGACTCAATGTGAGGGGTGAATGTGAGGGGGTGAATGTGAGGGAGTGAATGTGAGGGAGTGAATGTGAGGGGGGTGAATGTGAGGGGGTGAATGTGAGGGAGCTGGGAGAGCTGGGAGCGTGAGCATGCGAAAAAGCTTGAGTGAAAACTAAACTACATTCCAGAACCACTGAAACTTTGAGAAAGAAATTCATGCCGCCCATAAAAAATAAATTCAAATTGTCCATACAGAATTCTAGAGCAAACGTTAGCTTAGAAAAAGTCGAACTAAAAAGCTTTCCAAAACAACAATAAACAAAAACGCACATAGAGAGAATAGGAATAAATGAGCAAACGGAAAGACTTATGTTGATGAAGAAACAAGAAACAGATGAAGAAAGAAACAGATGGTCGTCATTGGAGGCGGTGCAGCCGTGAGCGACGCAGGTGCTCCATAATGGCGATTGTCATTACGGCGAATAACCAACCGCGTGCACATCAGCAAAGGAGGGCAAAACCGAACACTCTCTTCGATATGAAGTTTCTTGCGCAAAGCAAATTTTTTGTAAAGCGAAAACTACGCTCACGATGCATCCAGTAAATAAACTATTTAAATTTATATCGAGTGAATTAAGCTTCTATCGCACAGCATTTTGACGTTAGCCTGAATAATGACACACAGTTAGTTGAACACTTACATCAAACTTAACAATAATATTGTATATATGTCTTCTTTTCATGAATTTAAGAAGTAAAAATAAGGGATATGTTATCAATGCACAGACAGACGGTAAGTCAAACTCGAAAGATTCCAGGCTCAAAACATTAGTACGTTATTTGTCATGCATTGCTAAGGATCGCGTCCAAAAATTGAATTTATTTACTGTTTTTCATGTGTAGTGAAGAGTGATTGGATCTAGCATACTATTCAACTTGGGGAGGTCATTAGTTTCATGAATTCGGCTGTTTCCACAGCATGTTATTAAATACGACAAAGGAAATAATGAAGAATGCTTACGTACAATGCGCTCCTTGTGGTCAAAAGATAAAATCAGTAAACGTAGCCCAGGACGAGATATCATCGTCCCAGTTGATAAGAGTGACGTGTCGCAGATAAGGAAGATAGGAGGCTAGGGGAGCGAACACCTTGATGGTGTCCGTCGCATTTCTGCATTATGGTGAGAACATTTCTATTTTGAGATTATGAAACGCGATCATTATTCATTCAAGTGGAAGAATCGATTGTTTACCGTAAAATACGAGTTTATGGACTCTTCTCATAACGAAGTTACTGAAACGATTTTGAGGAAAAGCCTATCTAGAAATTCTAACAAACGATCTAAAAGAGTTCTGAAAAAAATTGTGATTGTTAAGAAGCAATTCTAAACATAGGCACGATCCTAGGGTCACGTATATTCTTCAAAATCTGATCTTTTTTAATATTCATGTATGGTAAAGAGAAACGTTGATAATTACAATACACTTATACGTTGAGAACTAATTGGTCCATAAAAATGGCAGGTATAAACAGGGTGCTGCTTCTGCGCCCAAACGACTAGCCTCACACTTCAAGTCGAGCGAGGGGCCCCATAGGGTTAGGGTTGCGGTAAGAAAAATGGCATTGGGAGCAGCAAATTGAGACTAGGCCACCTCCCCGACACTGACTAATTGCAAGAGAAATAAGAGCGCGCGCTGCCATGGAGACCACGTAAACAAAACGCCCGCTCGCGTCACGACTCCAGCGCCTGCCTCGGCCTGGCTGGCCGCTGCAACACGGTCCGCTGGTAAAGGAAGAGGGGGAAAGAAGCCCCTAGAGGGATGGGGTACGAGACCAACATGATTTGGGGATTCACACGGAAGTATGAGAATGTCAATTAACACCAGCGCTAAAAAGTTGCCAAATGGGGTACGAGACCAACATGATTTGGGGATTCACACGGAAGTATGAGAATGTCTGTTAACACCAGCGCTAGAAAGTCGTCAAAAAGGTCTTGACATGATCGGGAGTTAACTTCAGTACTCGTGTCAAGAAGTGGAAGGTTAATCTCGCATTAACAAATTTTTTCCACGGCAGATTTTATTTCGAAATGTCACCGACAGTCACGGCCAAATTAGTTTCTTTACTCGTGATTAATTCATCTAGTTGTCCATCACTAGTAGGCGTTGTTGAAATAAAAATAAAGAATCGTCGCAAAAAAGGTTGTTCAATGTTCAAATTTTAAAATAAAAATAATTGCAAATTCGAAAGCGGTTTGAATGCCATAACATTAAGGCCCAACAAGCAATGTTATCATTCAACGAATAATTTCAAATAAGTTACGTTCGTGTGGTATTGTAACGGTCCCTCAGAATGATAGTCATTAGAACAATGATCGGAAACGACATGTGCGGTAGCCGGTGATTGCTGGAGTTACGCAACACTGCCACAACAGTGTTGCTCCTGCCACTCGCAACAGCAACAAGTGCTAGCCACACTTACTACGGGAATTACTGCCAGGGGATATGCTACAATTGCTCCTACTTGCGACTAGGGAAATGATGGAAATGGGAGATAAAAATAAATGATGGAAACTGGATTTGAGGAAAATGGTAGAAAATTCAATTGGAGCGAGTAGTGCGTGCATAGCTTCTGTGAATGATATAAGATGAAAAAGTATAGAAAAATAATTCCCAAATGAAAAACAAATCAGAAATTGAACTTTCACGAAAAGGAACAAACATTTGCATTCAGATTACAACGAAGGACCACAACATTTTTACTCACTAATGACCATACGTTTCCCTTCCTACAATCTTGTTTAAACATATTTATTTAACATCATAAAAACGATTAAATTTGAATTGAAATATACCAGACTTATTTGACGGGCGAAAACATAGCGAAGCCTGACGCATTCTCACGAATAAGTTTTTGTAAACAGCAGTCCAGGGGCCATACTTTCAAAACTCGCTAAGTGAACGTAAGTACTTACGCTCCAATTTCTTGTCTATGATTGTTGGATTTTGCTTGAAAGGCAGCCAATGATTGGCTGATGAACTTACGATCTCTTAACTTTTTTTCTGAAAGTATTGGTCCAGACTGCCAATGACGCAACGAACTTCAGCAACAAAGCAACGCGCGGCGACTGAGCGTCCAATTATTTGTTGAAGCTTCAGTTTGTAGGCGGGACATCAGCAGTGTTTGCAGGACCAGTTCTGATCGTCAACCTCATCGGAATAAGAAATCCATTCGGATGAAAAGTTATTTTCATTTTATTTTCCGAAACCACTGATAAAATATGAAAAATTATTTTCATCCTATTTCAAGGACCTTCGCCGTGAACATACAAAAAATAGCTTATACTGCCAAATCCAATGATAAAATAGGCAATCGATAATTAAATGTCAGAAACTCAAGCAATCGGTTATTTGCCAATAAAATAAAACAAATTCTGCAATATTTGCACGGCACGTATAAATAGCAACATATTTTCCGATACTTTTAGCACAAAAATAGACAAAAGATAACGATCCAAATGTCAGAAAATTTTGAACTTAGATGTAGTAATTTGAAATTATAATATCTAATTCTTACATGCTCGAGAATAACCACGTATAGGTTGGCAATCAATTAGGGCAATGGTGACCGTCGTTAACATTGGAAGAGAGGCAGCAGCTTGGCACGCTGGTGTATGCTCTTCATTAAGCAAGATCGCCGCGTCGAATATTAGCAAACAACCATCAGAGACTGGCTGAATATGCAGCCTACATACCACACTACACAAGTCACGCTGCTACGGCTCAGAAGCAATACAACACGATCACCAAATGGCACACGCTTTACTGAAGGCAAATAAATAGTCAGGCGTGATGTTTGCCGAAAAAAGAAGCGAATCCTGAAATTGCGAAATTGGAGTTTCGATAAACAGTGTCAAGAAGAATTCAGGGACATAAATGCATTAAAGGCATGTACATCATATTCAATAAAAGAGATTATACTGGCAAAAACGATGAATTCATTTCATATCAATTTCATCCGCGGAAAATATAATGAAAGAATGTAGCACAGGAGAACATTAGAGGACACATTTTAATGTAGTGATATTATTTCCAGTTACATCAACTCTTGAACATGAGTTATACCAACTTTATCATAAATTCCATCTAACCTACGTTCATCATTATAAATTTATAAAATAACTTTGAGAGTTTCGACTTCATATAAATCAGCTTTAAATCAAATTAAAGGTTTGTCAAAACTACGAAGCAACCTCCACCCAACTCTATTCTCTGATTAATTTTGATGTGTCACGAGCCTCTCTTATGTGGAGTGGCCTCATCATTTATTGCCGAGTTTAAAGAAGCCATTTTCAGGCGAATCACCGCACTGGCAGAAGCTCTTAGCGGATAAGGAGAAAGGCGCCAGTCTTGCTTAAAATTCATTGAAAGAAGAAGACCCTATTTAGCTGAGGATTTGGTGTGGTGTACTGCGCTCGCGGCGCCACCGGCCCAAGTGAAAGACACGAGATAATCTTCGAATTGATAAGCAAAATCGGGTGAATTTACCTGGCTATATAAGCCGAAAAATGAAGATACACAGCGGGTTCTCTAATGTGCGGTGATCACCACTTTAATTCAGCCCTCAGTAATTAGTATAAACCCTATTTTTCATGCGCTGTTCTCGAAATTTAATTTTTTCTTAGTTAGTATGCAGTGAAATGTATTTGTTTATTTCTATTAAATTTGTTAGGTTAAAAATTATAATAACTTGATGTTCAAACGAAATGAAAAGTGGAGTGTAAACGGCCGAGATCGAAACAAGCGGCGAGCAATCGATATAATGTTGTGGTCCCCCACCGAAAAGAAACGAGATTTTCTCTAATTCGTTTCGATCGTAAACTCAATCATGGAGCGCATGGCATTTCAATACAATAAAAACGAGATTACAGCGGACATTTGTAAGAGAAGCAAAACTAAATTAACAGCATTACGATTAAAAGAATACAAGTTACTGTATACAAATAAAAATAAAAACTATGGCAGCAAATCACCTTGATCTTTAATTTCGCATTGATGGTAAATACTTGATCACGCTATTATGAACTAATGAATATACTTTGGAAAATAGACCATGAAAGTAAGAATAATGCGGGTGTATGAAAAAGTATTATTTTCGAACACAAAGAAACTTTCCAAAATAACTGAAAATATAATTTTGGAAAAGCACCAAAACTAATTAGGGAGATACATTTAATAAATTCCCGTCACCTGTGAGGAAATTTGAATAGTATATTTTGTTCATAAGTAAGCAACATCGTAACATATTTTAGATAAAATTGTTAAAGATTCATGAAATTCATACGAATATTCACTGGGCGTCGGAAGTAATCATTTTCTCCACTTCTGCAAATTTCTACTCTCTCGTGACATATTAGAAACATTCATATCAGGACACTTCTTGGAGAATAATTAAACTTTGGACAATAAAATCATGCACAAATTTCAACAAAAAAGTTGCTTGCCAATGCCGTACCATAGTATAATCATTTAGCACTGCATTTCCAGTCCATTGGCACAGCAAAGTTGGTGTTTATAAGCTCAACAGGCGATGCGGCAACCAACACTTCGGTGTTGATTGATGACGAATCGATGACACGTAGCGGTCTGCAAGTGCTACGGTGTCACTGTCGTGGCTTACTTCAGCCTACGCGACAAACAACGATTCCCGTGTTTATTTTACTAGCGTGTGAGAAAACTGCAAATTTGAATGTTTAGCTGAACATAAAAAAATAATACAGTGTAACTTTTGTGGTGTGGAAACCGTGTGCAATGCTACTACCGAACACTAAAAGACCATTCATAATTACAGCGCTTTACGGTTCAAAGAAAGCTAGCTACAAAGTTAAGATTTTCATTTGGTTATAAATTTTATTGATGAAAATAACGCATAACTCGGGTATGGGAACGTGAGGAAAAAAGCGCGACAGATTGTATGTAATTTAACCAAAAATTACTTCCATTTAAATTGAAGAAAGTCCAGATTTGACTAACTTTAAACGCTTCAAGATTTAGTAATGTTTTACGTGAAAACCCTTGTTTTACAACAAGCAACATTATAGAAGTATTTGAACTGCATAAAAACATTGTTCACCATGATCACAATGAAACTTTCAAGCATGTATTAAAGATCGAGAAATGGTCCAATTTAAGTGTACGAGTTCGAATAAATCAGAGCATTACAAGTAGTTAAAATGAACCGACGATGTTTTTGCGTTGCAAATCAGCCTACACAGATCTAGTGGCCAGCAATGAAAGGCGTTCATCAGGCCACGAGAGAAGCAAGCTGGCGGGCTCAATTATAGACGTATACCTGGTAGCTTTGTTGCAGCAATTGAATGACAAGCAGTTGTTGGACTAGAGACCTGAGGCTTCCCCCAAATCTCTTGTATTATAGGCAGCTTTTTAGAGCCAAAAGACGACCGAGTTACACAAAGACCTTCACAAAACATTGAGCTAGCTGGCTTGAATCAAAGCTCGTAATGTTGGATGGGATAAATAGTCGGTAATAGGAGGAATTGCATCTGCTTCTAATACAAAACTTTCCCTAAGTTACTGAGAGTAATAATAACATTGAGCATAATATTCGAGTGTCTGATGTGCAATAAATAAATTCAAATCATAACTTTTCTAACAAATTCTGAACCTTAAAACCGCTACATTTCAGCTAAGTCAAAAATCACAGACATTTTTTAAAAACGACCACACTTCGGTTTGTTTGAAGCATAGTTTGTTTCTCGTTGCTTGCAAGAATTCGTGCAGGCGAGAAAGTGAATATCCCAATTCAGTTACACATAAAAATAATTACGAATTTCTATCTCTACTGTAATGAAATTCGAGGTAACTGAATTTTAATGAAACCTTCTCAACTAATAGAACGATAGCCACCTATTAAATCTTTCAAGAACAGAGACGCGATGTCAACGTTCTTCGTGGATGCGAAAAATCTCGTGCGTTAATATAAAGTTTCCTTGAAATCATCTTATTGAGAAACGGAGAGGTGCAGAATATATCATATTAGGCAATGAAGTGACGTAGAATGTGTAATATTAGGCGATGAAGTGACATAGAATGTTTCATATTAGGCGATGAAGAGATACAAAAAAGTATCATATTAGGCGATGAAGAGATACAGAAAGTATCATATTAGGCAATGAAGAGATACAGAAAGTATCATATTAGGCAATGAAGTGATAGAGAAAGTATCATTATGCAATGCAGTGATAGAGCAGGTGTAATATTATGCAATGAAGTGATACAGTTGGTCTTACTGGCAAGCCACTATATGGACTTCATACTAAGTGATGAATTCCAGTGACAGCGCACCCCCTACATTCTTCAAAGTTTTCAGTGAGGGGAACTTAAGCGGTATGCCACTCGAAAACTTCCCCCGCTCGTCCCAAATAACAAAGACTGAACTGCACTGACATCTCGTGACCAAGAATTTGCGTCGCTTCTGCTCATCCTATACGAGCTGCTTCTCAAAAAAACTGTTTGGGATGTTTTTATTACGGAGTTAATTTAAAAATAAATAGCTTCAAAAGAAAAATTCTAGATTAAGATTTCAAGAGTGGACAAAAAATAATGAGACACTTAATATAGATAATAAAGAGAGACTTGGAACGAGTTCTGACATGGAGAACAAATCTCATGATTAAATTATTTTGTAAATAACGCAGTGTCTGTATAAATAGTCTGTAAATAACGCAGTGGAATATTTCTCTGCTTGAGCGAAACTTCTTGCTTTGCATAATGGCCATTAAATTCATGCCTGGTTTTTTTACTTTGTGATGGCATCGCGAAGAATATAATGTAAGAATATACTAAGAAGTCTGAAACACTCAAATAATCTTTCTTTTCCGGAGTAGTCCAGAGTACCAAAATAACCTTTCTTGAGTACTTGAACGAGAACAATACTAGTATAGTATTGAACGAGAACAATAGTATACTAGAACGAGAACAATATTAGTAGTATTGAGTACTTGAACGAGAGCAATACTAGCAGTATTGAGTACTTGAACGAGAACAATACTAGCAGTATTGAGTACCTGAACGAGAACATTACTATCAGTATTGAGTACTTGAACGAGAACAATACTAGTAGTATTGAGTACTTGAACGAGAACAATACTAGTAGTATTGAGTACCTGAACGAGAACAATACTAGCAGTGTTGAGTACTTGAACGAGAACAATACTAGTAGTATTGAGTACTTGAACGAGAACAATACTAACAGTATTGAGTACTTGAACGAGAACAATACTAACAGTATTGAGTACTTGAATAGCAAGCATTTGATTCTTTACTCACGGTTATCTTCTGACGAAAATTCCAACATACCTGAAAAATAAAAATGTATTGATTATAAGAAATTTAAATGTTCGAATGATAATTTACTGTCGTATTAAATCGAGTATAGACTGAAAAATTTATGCACGAGAAATTTAATTACGTAAGAGTGATCTGATAATTGAACAGCTATGCTACGGATAATTAATTAAAATAAATAATGGTATGCGAAATATTACTTTATCGAACAAGGTCATCATGACACATCATTCAGACATGACTACAGGAATCACGAGACATTTAGAGGCAACATCGTACATAATTATGCAAAATTTAACGCAAGACATAATTTAGCATGAAAAAGTCATCAATGAAGCAAAATTATACTTGACGTTACTAAAAGATTTTTAAAATTAACCAGCATTTAGAATTCGACATTAGAAGATTAGAAATATCATTAGTGGAGCAAGCCGAAATTTATACGTTAATACAACTCAGAAAATATCTTAACAATAATTTCCGCATCAAAACTATTACATTTTTTCATTGAGGAATAACACCACAACAAATAAATCAACAAGGGTTCTCAGGCCGTGCCGGGTAACGTTTACAGGAAGTAATTCAATGTGGAGAGAAATGTCCGTAGACTTTCAGCACAATTGGCCCTGCTTCAATCTTCTATTGGGATACAAAAGGCTTATATGAAACTTTTTTATATGAAATAAGCAAAAAATAGCTCAAAATGCGTAACAATTTGAATCGTATTAAGCTCCGTTTGCTGTTTCGGTATTACTTATTTTGAATGGCATACCTTATATTTTATTGAATATATTTATTATCGATTATGAACCATTCGTTTGGCGTATGGTTCGTTTGAACCATACGCCACGATGACTGCTTCCAGTAATAATAATAATTACGTACTGGAATTGGAAACGATAGAAGTATTTTAATCGTTGAATTTTAAGTGAAATTTCGATCAGATAAGGAGTGTGAACACGTGAACATTATGAGTGAATGTACATTAAATCTGCAAGATAGGATATATTATACATATAATTAAATTTAATGTAAGAAAATTAATTAGCAAACGAATGCTTATTAAAATTCGAATGATTGTTAAGAAACAAATCAATACATGTAAATGAGAATATGTCCAGCATGAAAAGAAATATCAGAGCGAAATAAAGGCAATTATACAGTAGAAAAAACGGTTAAGAATGCAATAAACCATACATTTATGAAGCACAAAACCAGACAAAAATAACGGAACTGGAATAAAAGAGAGCAAAAGAGAGCTGGAGAAGGAAGAAGGGGGAGGGAGTGACTGGAAGCGGGGGAGCCTTGGGGGATTAGCACGTGCGAGCCACTGGCAGCGTTCACGCAACATTTTATCCCATACATAAAAATGGCACAAATAATAATAAATGTTGCTATTTCAGATTTATCAACAGTGAAATTTTTCTGATCAAATCAGCATGATGAGGCACTGGAATTTATGAACAGCATTTCTACTGAGCATTGATATGACAAGAAAGTGTTCAATAAACGTATAAAAAATACCGTCATATGCGTACGAAGGAACTGAGCGTGTGTTTGTACATGTGCTTTTGTACAGTCTGTTCGCGCGTGTCGGGGCGTTAGTACGCCTGCGTACTGTCATAATACGCATGAGACATGCACGCAACTTCTTCCAACTTACCGGGTTACTAATCACAACTCGCTGACTACTACCACAATCCATGGGCTGGAACTCACGGGTAACTACACACAACTCACAGGTAACTACCCACAATTCATGGTAACTATCCACAACTTACGCGTTACTACCCACAACTCACGGGTAACTACACACAACTCACAGGTAACTACCCACAAGTCACGGGTAACTATCCACAACTCAGGCGTTACTACCCACAACTCACGGGTAACTACACACAACTCACAGGTAACTACCCACAACTCATGGGTAACTATCCACAACTCACGCGTTACTACCCACAACTCACGGGTAACTACACACAACTCACAGGTAACTACCCACAAGTCAAGGTAACTACCCATAATTCACGGGTAACTACCTAAAACTCACGGGTAACTACCCACAACTCGCGCGTAACTACCCACAAGTCACGGGTAACTACCCACAACTCACGGGTAACTGCTCACAACTTACGGGTTTAACAGAAACTAAATGTGTTGATATTAAACGAAACTGTCGCGCCAATAACGCATACAGACAGGAAAAAATGTTCGTCAATTAACGGAACAGTCGGCAACGTCATTTAATGGACTAGTTGGCAACGTCATTTAATGGACTAGTTGGCAACTGCCAGGCGGGCCAGCTGCAGCAGACGATGCCCTTCTGCCTCCTCTCCCCAACCTTCATAGTACCCTCTTCCTTTTTTGTTCTATTCCACTTCCAATTACTACTTGCCATGTACTCATCATTCCTCACTCCTCTTGAGCTCTTTCAACATCCATTTCCAACCTCATTTGTACCTTTTTCTTCGTTCCCTTCCACATACAATATTACTAACTTCCATGCACTCTAGCCCTCAAATACGTTCTACCTACAGATCCTACTTTCCTTGTCCGAGTACAATTCGTTTTACTAGAATACTTCTACCTCAAATTTACCCCATTATTTCACTCTCTCCTTGAGTCTATCTACCTTTCTTTCTATCTCTTTTTCGTCTCGTGAATTTTCTCGTGCCCTTTTCTTCTTGGTTTTGAAAGCAGCGCCACAGGTTTTGAAATAAGTTGTTCGACCATCGTGAAACTCACGATCGTCGGACAACTCACGATCACTGACCAAAATATTTTACAAAAATTCTTCTCATTAAGTTGAGGATTGACAGATGTATAAAAAAACGAAGAAGATGAAGTTAAAAATTTTAAATGTAGTTGGAGAAAACAGTTGCAAGCACAGAACTGAACAGACCTCGAAGGCGAAATATAAGATTAAACAGGGAAAGAAGTATTAGGAAACGAATAAACAGAAATAGACACGAACTGAAACGCTAAGAATATATAAAATAAAAAGATAGAGAAGAAAAACCAGGAAAACACGACTATATACGGAAATATAATAAACAGGAAAAATGAGACAAATAAACAGCAGCAGAGAGGAGAAGCGTGGCCAATCTGTGTCATCTGCAGCCACGCGGACGTGTCTCCAGCGTCGCTGTGGCTTCCTTCATACGAACAGGCCCAACGGTGTCTGTAACTGCGACGAAGGTCGCAAATTTTAGATCCCACATTCACTTAGACTCACAGTCGTCAGGACCGAAATTCGTGGGCCTTCGGACTTGGATTCACGGTCGTCACGATTCAGAATCACGGTCGCTAAAACTGAGACGCACGGTCGTCAAGACACGGACGCACTCACGGTCATCTAGAGATTCTAGACTGAGACTGACGGTAATCAAAACTCAGACGCACGGTCGTCAAAACTAGGACTCACTGCCGTCCAGACTATAGGATTCACGGTCGTCAAGATTTACGGTCACGGTCAGCCAGGCTCAGGTTCTCAGTTGAAGAAGTATTTCATAAAATATGTAAAATAATTCATGAAACAAATACTGACTAACGGTGCATGCAGGTCTGTAGGAAATATGCGATTTGGGCATGGAATCTATTCAACGACATGCAGTCATAAAAATACAAACACCGAACAGTGTAGAATGATGAAATCTACCAATAAATGAATGATTACTTCATGAATATATGCATGTGTTCAGGAATAAAAAAAACATGAGAATAAATTAAAAGCATAATGAAATTCGACAATTTTATAGTTTGGAAAGTAATACCTAAAAAGACTAACCAAGCCAATTTAGAAACTACGCATTTCTAACAATGATCTCACCATCCAAGTACGATAAATGAAATTTGAGCGATATGGTATAGAATTGCAACGTGTCCAAGTAAGCCGACATCAAGCACCTGTAATTCGTTTGAAAATCATGCGTGAGTGATGATCGACTCTTCGTCTGATAGATCTATAGTCGGCCGACCCAAGAGTCGGCCGACAATAGCTTAGTCGTCTCTGAACTTTACTAATATAAAGCTTCGGCCTCGAGGGGTTGCCTTACCTGCAGAGTTATAGCCTGCGTTGGTGGAGTCCCTGGGAGGCTGAGGTAGTGACGCTACTGCAACAACAAAACCAAGGGAAACGACTCAGTATCAGGGTAAAAACTTGATCTTTATGCTATTGCTACCTAGCATCCAACCTACACTTTAGACCTTCACACGACTCGAGCTCTAGATCACCACAACAAAAAACGGAACTTGGCATAGTGCAACGATTGCTCTATCTTCCGATTTCGTTACATTAAATTACACGTGATTGATTTCAAGAGAACGTTTAAATAAATTGTAGGTTACTGAGGGTACCGAGGAATGACAAGAAAAATAATAAAATGTGAACATAAATGTGACGTACAAATGAATGGTGATCATGATATAACGGAATGAGAGAAAATTAAAGTGATTAATGAGACTTTGGAGTCATTCTTTGTATTAGTAAGAAAAATGTGAAAAATATAACTTTGATTAAAACACGAGGCCTGGTCTAGTCTAAAATACGAAACAACGCACATCACAACAAACATTAAAAATCAAATATGCATTTTAATGGATTATAACACTGGCCAAAATAACACTCAATAAATGGCATAGGCTTATTTACATGAGGTTTCATTAAAAGGTTGGAGTGTGACTCGGGAACTAGAATGAGTCAACGAGTCCAGGCATTTATTAATAATATGGTCGGCATGTGAAGGAATATCAGAATCTATTCATTGGATAAACGAGCTTAAATATATTTAATTAGGGATTAATATTCATTAATGAGGAGTCATGCATGAATAACTAGCCTAGATATTTAATACAAAGTAAGAAAATAATATATGGCGAAAAGGTTATCAAAAAATTTGTTTGCATTGGATCAATGAACACAACGTGAAGTAGATGCAGCTAGATTAGTGCCACTTAAGGGTTTAGTGCAACTAGATTACTAGACTAAGCTATTCCAGAGAAAAATAAGTTTACCGAAATAGCTACCATCAATGAAAAAAATGTAAAAATTGTTGAAGTGAATAATAATACTAAAGAAATTTAGAGAAGGCAACAGGCAAATTATCATTAATAAATATATGACTTCGAAATTTAGATTGAAGTCATGTTCATCTAATTATTAACCATTAGAGTTTACCTTACGTAAAGAAATGGAATTTAACTTGTAAAACTTTCATAGATGTTTAGAATGGAAATTTTTCTTGATAAATAAAAAACGTATATTGACTTTAAAATACTGATGCCGGTTGCAGCTTCAACAAACCCGACAATAAAAGGTTAGGTTGAAGTTAGGTAGATAGAAGCAGTCAGAACGCTACTTTTGAAGCGGTTCTATTTGCTTGTAGTTGAGTCGACGCAAGCGTAAATCTTTACAAAAGCTGTGAACTTCTTTTAACGAAGATTTCAATACACGCGGCGCAAAAAGTTCCAAGCGCACTGAAACCTAATGCGAACAAATATGAAAAATGACCAACCCAACACTTTGCAGCGGAAATTACTTGGGTAAGTTTGCATTGTAGGCCGCGGGGAGCGGTTCTAGGCCTACTGTAGCAGGCAGATGCGCTATCACGAGCAGCGCCAAAATCTCCAACTTGTGCGAAACGAAATGAAAAAAGTACAAAGGCTAAAAATTTGAATAAATTGAATGATGTTTATTAAAAAATTTTCAACCTTTTTCTCAAGTTATGCAGGTATGCAACAAAAAAAATCTCATACGAAGAGCTCGTCAAGTCTATACCAGAATTTTGGTTTAAGTTAAGTTGCGTTCGCGCACAAACACCAAAATAAGACCTCCACAAATTTAGAACTTTTTCAAAAATTATGGATCTGTATCGAAAAAATAGGAATTAATGCATCAACAATGATAGAAAACCCGATGATTTTCTTCTGTTCTGAGGTAAATTGAAAAGCCTCTTTTCAGTTAAAAACTTTTTTTTAGTCTCATGGAGATTGAAAACTTTAGTATTGCATGAAAGTAACCGTTTCGTTGGATGCGGTCACGTCTACCGAAGAAGATGCACAGCCCTCGGGCTGGATCCTCTGTAAACATGTCAAGTTATGAGTGGACGAGGGGAGAAGGAAAAGGGGAATAAAGGGTAGGGGAGTGAGGGGAAGACTGGCTGTCCGTCTCCCAGGAGACCATTTAAATGTGCAGAGCTAACAACTCCTAGCAAACACTGACATAAGGTGGCCAGTCTGGACACTGACAGCGCATTTGCAGCCACTGCCTTGGTATCCTTAGTATGTCCTACAGACGTAGAAGTCCAAGGCCAGGGTGAAGCGCCGCCTCAGTATACTCATGGTTCCTTTACTTCTGTACTTATTCATGTAGAAACATTTGGCTTTCTCACAGCCACTATCAAGCAAAGTTCCAGACGGAGACACTCCAGAAGCCGTAGTATCAAACTCGTCTGAGTACACATAGCGTCCTAAATACACGTAGCGGCCCAAAGACTAACACCGGCCTTAGTACAGGTAGCGGCCGATTTACCGCCCTGTGATTGGTAGGTTCAGCTTGAAAACCCGTCTGCGATTGGCTGACGAATTTGCAAACTAGTAACTATTTTTGATAGTACGACTGAGGGTGAACAGGGCGATCAGCTCCCTCACGAGACGCGCCGGGGCGCGCTGCCCGCCATCGCTAGGAACCACCGCAACTCAAGCACGAGCGATCTAAGCCTTCATTCTTCCCTTTATTTGAGACCAACGAAATTTAACTCATTAACCGTTATCTAATGAACAATAAATTGTGTCTATCTTATGCACATCACTTTTTTCTGTTACAAAGTGGCAGCGTAAGCGAGGCATGGTATAAGGCAGCAGATTTTAATTGCTTTACGGATTTTTATTGGATAAATTAATTTTAGAGTTTCTTGAAGCGAGCACGTTATTCATACGTTTTTTCGAACTTTCATCGGTAGTTCATTATTCGGTATACAAACACGATCGTGAGAGAAGGTTGCACGTCTTATTAGCAGATTATCAATATTGATGTTCTTGTACGATCGAAACGTTTAGATAAAGAAATAAATTACAATGAACTAATGAATTGTTCCATGAGAAGTAAATACGCTAACATAACGAGAATTGTGAATCTGTTCTCAGGAATATCCATTCAAATTTGGACTCCGAATGAACATTCGCTGTAATATAACGCACAGTTTAATCATTTCATTACTTCATTAATGGTTTATCTTTGAAAAACAATTAATAATGAATGAACTTTGTAAACTCCGTGTATGTAAATGCCGGGATAAATACGTTGCGTGGCAGCGATCTGTGATACGAGCTGCGCTGCGGCGGGCGCGTGGCGGCCGACAGCTGAGCGTCACGCGCATCAGCGGAAGCACCGCGTGGGGTAGGGGCGGGCACACGTGGAAGGGGGGGCCGGGGTGGAAGGGTGGGCCGGGGGTGGAAAGGTGAGCATGGGTGGTAGGAGGACAAGGGGAGAAAGAGGGAGAAGGGGTAGTAGGAGGACAAGGGGTGGTAGGGGGACAAGGGGTGAAGGAGTGAGAAGGGGTGGTTCGGTGAGAAAGGGTTGAAGGGTGAGTAGAGATGGAAGGTTGATAAGAGGTGGAAAAATGAGAACAGGTCGAAGAATGAGAAGGGATGGAGTGATGAGGAATGAAAGGGTGAGAAGTGGTGAAATGACGAAGAAGGGTTGGAAGGTGAGCAGGGTTGGACGGATGAGAAGGGGTCGAAGGACGAGTAGAAGAGGAAGTATAAGTAGAAGTTGAAAGGTTAGCAGAAGTTGAAAGATGAGAAGGAACGGAAGGATGAAAAGTGTTGAAGGTTACGCAGGGGTGGACGGGTAGGCAGCGCTGCAAGGTTGAGTAAAGGTAGCAAATGGCAGCTAGTGGTGGGTAACGGTGGGAGATGAGTGTCTGAACGAGGTAGTGAACGAGTTAGTGTGAGTATAAAAAGCTGGTACGATTGAAAAAAAAAACGTGGGTCTAGGCGGTAAAAGGGTGGACGTAGTTGGTAAAGGTGGACAGGGCAGGTAGAAGTAAGAAGGGGCGGAAAAAGTAAAACTTGGCTACTTAAGAGAAATGGTGGATTAATGAGGAAAATGTTGCATTGATATAGGGAAGGTTGGGTTGACGAGGGGAAAGTTGAATTTATGAGAAACATGTTAGGTTCACGAGAAAAAGGTTTGATTCAAGAGAAAAAATTCAAATAAAGAGGGAAATGTAGGTTGATACGATATGGGAAAGGTTGGGTTGATGTGGGAAAGGTTGGTAGAAAAAAAGGAGGGTTGAAGCGTACAAGGATGGGAAGGTGTGAAAGGGTGAGTAAAGGATAAAAAGATGGGTTTATAATAAAAAAGATGCGCACAGACAGGATAAGCGAGGATTAATAGTAATGGATATCCTTACATGGGTGAAGAAAACTCAGAGAGTTGGCGAATTGTTAAATTGTTGAAAAAATTGGTTCATCTCCAATGAAAATTGTTCATGAGCGCAGTTTATTACATTGCTAGTAATAAACTATTACTCTGTTGTGTTAATTTCAGCACTTAATTAGACGACTTTGTAACGAAGGCGAGGAATATAGGATGATTGTATGAACTGACGTTGAATAAATGATTCTAGACGACAAACAAAATGGTTTACGGGAATAAGAAGAAGTTCAGAGATTGCAAAAGAATGATGAAATAATCATGATGACATAGTAAATGCAAATGGGAGATGAATTACGGAAGGCATAGGTAGCTAAACACCGGAGTGGAGGGAGCGGATGTTCAAAGGGGAGAGGAGACCGAACCGACTGGAGGTACCCTGAATGGATGAGGGAGGAGGAATGGGGTGGATGTTATTCAAACCACAGGCGGAGGTGGTGGAGGGGGAGGGAAAGGAGATGGAGTTGATGATGGAGGTGGAGGAGGAGGGAGAAGTGGGGTTGCAGGAAGGCACGCGTCGGGGCGCGCGGGAACCACCAGATGTTGAGGCGTAAGAGCGCCTCGCGCGTTACGTGTTATGTTGTTACGCGAGATAAGAGTAATTAAAGCTTCAATTACAGCCTGGCAGCGTTAGTGAGGAATGTTATGAGATAGAAGATTGTAAAATCCTTTTGAATTTATAGGGAAGAAATTAATTTCGGAAGCTAGTTGCTTGGTCACTCAGTATTCGTATATTTTTCAAATTTCTTTATTGAAATTAAGTCATTCAACTAACATTATTGTGATTGAAGGTTGCACGTCTCGTTATTAGATTATCAATATTGATATTCTCGTAAGGTTGACCAGTGTAGATAATATATCAAATTGCAATGAATTAAAAGTATTATTTTATGAGAACTGACCGCGCTAACACTGTAAAACAGAAAAACGATTTGACGAAAAACAAATCAAATGAAGTTGATTATATCTTTTTACAACAATATTAGGAAATATTTATATAGTAATTAATAAGGAGTTACGTTCAAGCGACTTATAGTGATTGCATTGAATGCGAAGTAGTCAATTTAACACATAAATCGTAGATGCCCCGGAGCTCGCGAGAAAGGAAGCCGCCACCCGACAAAACCAAATCGACTCAATGATTTGAAGAGCGTATCATTGGATTACACAGATGTTCGAAAAACGCAACGCACAGAAATTCGCTGCAGTAACAAGCCAGTTAGTAACGATCTAGAATCCACATTCCAGTTTCGGGTTCCAACGAAGAATGTGGCGCGTGAACCCAACTCTGTCACGCGTGACAGCCGCAGCAGCAGCTGCTGGAGACGAACGGGGGGTCCCCGCCACATTAGGAGTGGCTAAGGTGGGAGGGGGGTGTGGGACAGGAGTCTGGGGTAGGAGTGTGAGGCAGGAGAGTGGGGCAGGAGTCTGTAGCATGAGTGTGAGGCAGGAGAGTGGGACAGGAGTGTGGGGTAGGAGTCTGGGGCTGGACGGTAGGACAGGAATGTGAGGCAGGAGTGTGGGGCTGGAGAGTGGGACAGGAATGTTAGGCAGGAGTGTGGGCAGGAGTGTGGAGCAGGTGTGTGGGACAGGAGTGTGGAGCAGGTGTGTGGGGCAGGAGTGTGAGATAGAAGTTGGGGGTTGGAGTGAGGGGCAGGAGAGTGATGACAAAAGTGTGGTGGCAAAAGCGCTGTTGCAGTAAAATGTACGCAGGATGAGAAGCGTAGCACAATGGGAGTGGCAATGCCCAGGTGCCGTGGCAGCGCAGCGTTGCAGTAGTAAATAAAGAACGCTGCAGTGGGGGCAGTGGTAGTGGATTCGTAGTCACGTAACGGTTGTAGTCACGGTGCAGTAGTGGTCACGCAGTAGTAACGCAATTATGCATGTTTGTCAAGTAATTCGAGGCCTCGCGTAGACTTCGCGATTCCTCTTATTCCCATACAGAGAAATATTAACATGATTTGGTGATATCGCTTTAAAATTGATCTAGCGAGTAATGTCCGACGGTACATTACTCGCTAGATCAACTTTAAAGAGATATCACCAAAACATGTAAATATTTCTCAATAAGGGAATAAGAGGAATCGAGAATACGGGAATAAGAGGAGCATGCTTCTCTGTAAATTCCGGTGTCATCCATAAACATCAATTACATAATTATCCAGCTGATTGGTGTAGACCAGAAGAATCTATCGGGCATGTTCTCTCGCTGTCAGAGTTGGGAAGCCAAATGTCATGCGGTGAGCATCCTTTTAAAGGCTGTCCTGGTAACAAGGTCTTGTGCAAGAGAAAGTCAATAAAACAAATCAATGTTTTGCTGAACCTGTTCATACATTGAGCGTAGTAAGTTCGTCATTCCACCACTGGCGGTGGGACAAACATTTCTGGTCGATATCGATCCTAAAGGTAGGATTTCCCTTCAGCCCATTCCATTCATGACTTCTGCCCTGACCGCCAAAGAGCAAGGCAAAAGGAAAACAAATTTGCTTCTCAATAAATTTGGATCAAAAATTTATTTGCCATCTTGAAACATTCGCCAATAGTTGCTCTCTGTTATTTTATATTTAATTTTCGTATAGTTAGGGTAGAACCCTGCACCATTACTCTATTTTTAGACAACCGGAGAAACTAAACTCTAAAGAAGTTTTAAATATTAATGACGTTATTTTCAAACTTATATCTGACAATACACCAAAAAATTAGAATTGTATGTTACACATCGAGCAATAAAATTTAAGCATCACACATTCGATCGGAAATCTTTTTGGAAAAACGTATGGTTCGCAATGAAAAGCTCTGTGAATCAATCGTGAATAAGAAGCATTGAATTTGCGATAAAATACACTGGGAAAACTTCGCATTGAGGCCACAGTCAACACAAAGAATGAGCACAGCATCGGTCGCTAAAGACACACTGTGATAATTCAAAGGGTTTCTTTATGGCCGACCACTATAGCGGCAGAGTTGTGCTCGGCAGGTACCTACCTAACCAACTCTTTCACTGCAATCCTGCTTCTTGTGGCACAAAGAGCCTTCGCATCCAAACAACCGTTGAATTTTGGCGCCAAACGCAGCGTTTCTCATGGGAGAAAACGGTCGCAAAATTTGAGCATCATGGTTTAAAATTCTAATACCGCATGCCTGTATTATAATTTTAGAAATCGTAGGACACGCACTCTTTAAAATTCGATTCATACTGCGTCAAAATAGTAGGAAAAAAAGCAGATGAGAAAGTTGTCACAGCTCAGACAACAAAAATAAAATGACCACTTGCAAGTCCTAACAGTTGACCGCAAACATTCAGTGCTAAATTTAGTTTGTTGAATACGCACATACGTTCCACGTTAATGAACCGGAGAAGGAATATGAATATTCTATGAACAAAGTTTGAAGGCGTGAAAGAAGAGACTCAGAGCACTACTGATGCCGCGTCTGATGAGTTTGGTGAGGATAATTCAGCTGTCGGAAGTTGCCGTCGAAACAGGAAGTCCGCGTAAGGTTAGACGCGCGCGACACAGCCTCTGGGATGGCCGGGACCGAGGGTCCGGCGGATGGCCAACGCTCCGGCTGCAGTGCAGCAGTCGCAACACTAGGCAAATTAACAAAATTTCAGTAATAAGCATAGGGTTAATATTAGAGCGAAGTATTATTGAGGAGAAATGTCTGCACTTTTGATGACCAAACCTGTTTATGTTTAGCTATAATCAGTTTTAAAAATGTGGGGGTAAATAAATTGTTCGGGAAAAGCTGCAAGCAATAAATTAATCGAAACGATAATACGTGAAGAGATATGGATTGACAATTTTAGTTTTTTATAAAGACGAATATTCATAATACCATTAGACTTCATCGGCTCAAACAGACAATGAATTATAAGGAGTCTAGGTTACGTGTAAGTGTGCCGCAGCTCTCGTAGCCTGTCAAGCGTGTGCGAGGTCGGTCTATTAGGCAAGACACTTAACTACGTAATTGAGGCTCAACTTTGAAGTACTACCGGCTTAGGGGTCTAAAAGCAATGCCGCGGAATTTTTTCTTTTGTTTAAAGATGAAAATACGGACCTAGAAATCATTTATACAAACTAATAGATTGAGGTTCGTATGCTATTAAACTGCTCCTATATTCAAGTTTTTCCACTGGTGACTTATGAGTTATGGCTAATAAGGGTACAATTTTGAACGCTGATTTCTATTTGCTACTGGATTTACGATGCCATGAGTAATACAATAAATGAAACACTGGGTGAAAACAAGAGTGCTGTAGCAAGGTGGTGACGTGACGAGGTGGTGACGTGATGACGGTAGAGAAAGTCGCACCCTAATAAGCCGCAGCCGGGGCAGGTGTGCTACGCAACACGCGTTTGTCCTGACGCCATAACGACGTCAACAACCTCTAGCAGCAACGGCATGTGCTTTCCCATTGATTGCAAAGTGCAGTTGAAGTATTTCAAGTTTGAAATACATGCGTATAATATAATTTTATTTTTTTACATTCAATTGTACGGCATGCGCTCAGTTGCGATTTTGTTCTAGGCAATTAAAAAAACAGTTAAGTTTGGCAATGAAAACGTTCAGTCATTCATTAAGATAATATGGAATTAATAAAAAGCCTGACTAGATCCACGGTTATCCTAAAAGAGCAACCTACATTTTGGCTTTACATTAACTCCAAACATTATCAATTATGCATCACAACATGGGGCAAATTGAAAGTATTCTCCAAACTTTCAATTTTGCACTGATAATTTATCGTTAGTTGAATGTTCACCAAGAATCGGCACCCTCACGTCAACGCATGTGGTGCTCAAGCTCCGTGCTGGCATGGAGTTGGCTCTTTTGCTTGATGTTACTGCTGATTTGTGAAGTTTAGTCTGCCCATCCAGAGAGGAACTACGACTCACGAACGAACACACTTTTCAGTCAACAATCAACTCACAAAGACTAAACAAGCTCGCAATCAAGTTCTTATACAACACAAAACACACACAATGGGAGAACAACAGTATAAAAAACATTTGTTGAAAGGTAAAATACTTATTTCATTGTTATTTTCTTAATGTCGCATTATCAGCAAACTGGAATGTGGCGACAGCTGGCAACTAGAGCTTCCTGGCGACCGTTAGGTAGAGGGCTTTGTTAGGCCACCAAATAATACATGAGTTCCAAACATATTTCACCATGAGCAGGGCTTCACCATTACTTTCCTACTTATAAAGACCGGCGTTAATATTTCAGTCTTTGTCCATGGGGCTGATCGCCGTAGGGTTGTCATTTTTCAACTATAAGTTTTGAGTCCGTTCATTTTTTAATGAATCGCAATTTACTTGAACGAACAAAGAGTGAGTTGAAAAAAATTTAAAAGAAATCAATTTAAAATAATCTATGAAATAATTAAAGAAAGACTAAGGTGTCCCAAAACTAGGTCATAACTGAAGAGTTCGATTTTCAAGCTTAATCTCATTTAATCTGTTTAAAAATAATTTCTATGTTTTCCCTCAATTTACTTCCCTTTATTTTACATCTTGTTGCATTTTTTCTGTTCGCCGTCCTTGCAAATTACACCGAGGATTTTACGCTTTCACTTTCATATTTTCGTATGCCGGTCATCAGCCGGCCATGAAATTTTGTGGAGGCAGAAGCCGCTGTTAGACGGGTCGGGATAATGACTATAATGAAAGCCAGTTGAATCATAGTTATAAATTCGTATATACCAGAGCTAAAAACCCTTCCGTGACATATTTTAATACCCATATTTTAAACAATTATGAGGATATAACCGTTTAATTATTTTCTATATCAGCAAATCTGTTATGGTTCACACAACAGCGAAGCTACCCACGACGCAGTCAAGCTGCTTGGCTAGCTTGTCACCTCTTCTTTGTGCAGTGTAAGCCATAAAACTTTCCATGCAATTGATTTACGCGGCTGAAAGTATGTGGAATGGTGACACATCGCTCACACGATTATTCTCACAAGGTAAGAAAGCAATATCTCACGTCTGAGCATACGCATATAATAGTAGAGAATAAATTTTGTTTTTTTAATAGCATTAAGGCATTTTAATAATGTTTTGCAAACATGCAAACACGTCCACTAGCACTCGGCTCGTTGCACATATGAAGAGAAGTAAGCTAGGTCAACAAAACACTCTCTCAATATTAACACTCCCTTCGTATTGATCGGATAGAAGGCGCCTGGCGCTACGAAACTCCCAGTTCCGAAGTATCAAATTGGTTAATGAGCATCGGAAGCGTGCAGTGGACATGCGTTCTGTTCCGTCGCAATAAACGGAAGGTTCCGGCTTATTTCCGTTCAACGTCCCGATTGCAGTTCGGGAGGATTGCTGGGCGACCGCTCGGTCGGAACGGCGGCGAGGGCGCGCGCCTGCTCCCACGACCGTGGGTCCAGAATCCCTTACGCTTTTTACGGTGATCGGAAGTTAGAGGACGATAGTTACTCCCAGCTTGCTATTTATGGGGAATTTTAAGAAAACTGGTTGGGGTTTTGCTTTTGAATTCACGATAGCAACAATACGGTGATCGGAAGTTAGAGGACGATAGTTACTCCTAGCTTGCTATTTATGGGGAATTGTATAAAACTGGTCGAGATAAGTTTTTGAATCCATGATAGCAACAATACTTTTCAGAATACGACTACATAAATACATAAGATTTTTATCAAATGAATCGAGAAATATTGTCGAAGCAATGCAACAAAATTCAGATAAATGCTATTCGAAGTATGAATAAACAAGGATTGATCATAAAAGGATGGTTACCAAAATTTGTATACGTTGTTACACTAATACCGTTACTTAGTTAATTAAGAAGCGACACGTGCCCAACGCGGAAACGTGTGTGTCTGAGTGGATAAGTTATTCAAGACAAGCTTTCCTCGTCACAGGGTGCACGAAATATGAATAATAGCCAATAATCATATTCAAACTTATTCATTTATTAAACAACTTCTCGCATTTTTGTTGCATTTTTAGACCGCCATAAGGACCGAATTTTGCAGTAAAAATAGTCAGAATCGTCAACTGTATCATGCGTATGGGAAACCGCATAGATAGATTAGGGAGCAACAAGAAGGAAGTCGCAGACCTACACAAAATTATAATAAAATTTCAATTGTAAATATTCAGGTCAAAATTAAAAGTCAGCGCTACTAGTCAGCAAGCAGGGGAGGCCGCCGAATCAGCAAGCTAAGGCACTATGCAGAATCAGGAATCAGCAGGCAAGTTCAGTATGCAGAATCAGTAAGCATCAGTACGCAGAATCAGCAACAACTTTCAGTATGCAGAATCAGCAAGCAAGTTCAGTATGCAGAATCAGCAAGCATCAGTATGCAGAATCAGCAAGCAAATTCAGTATGCAGAATCAGCAGGCAAATTCAGTAGGTATGCAGAATCAGCAAGCATCAGTATGCAGAATCAGCAGGCAAATTCAGTATGCAGAATCAGCAAGTAAATTCAGTATGCTGAATCAGCAAGCATCAGTATGCAGAATCAGCAAGCAAATTCAGTATGCAGAATCAGCAAGCAAATTCAGTATGCAGAATCAGCAAGCATCAGTATGCAGAATCAGCAAGCATCAGTATGCAGAATCAGCAAGCATCAGTATGCAGAATCAGCAAGCATCAGTATGCATAATCAGCAAGCAAATTCAGTATGCAGAATCAGCAAGCAAATTCAGTAAGCAGAATCAGCAAGCATCAGTATGCAGAATCAGCAAGCATCAGTATGCAGAATCAGCAAGCATCAGTATGCAGAATCAGCAAGCATCAGCATGCAGAATCAGCAAGCAAATTCAGTAAGCAGAGTCAGCGTGCAGTCAGCTGCCCTCTCCCCAACATTACGGCCGCCCCTCGAATTACGTTCGTCGTCCCTTCTTTGCCGCCACCTGCCTGCGTTCGGATCCGTGGCGACGCCTCTGGCTTCGGCTTCATCGGCTTGCCGCTCAGCCCCGGCTAACTCACAGCCATTAATAATAATGTGCGCATGGCATTGCAAGTCTTGCAATTCTTAGTATAGAATACTTTTATAGGTGGATGTCAAAAGAATATATAAAATGAGCAAAAACATAATTATAAATGAAGACGGAACAGAAACGAACTCCGTTGAGCCAAATCATGTCTAGCGCGGAACACCTGCCTCTTACGGCACTACCATCATCACCACCACCACCACTGTCACCACCAACACCACCATCATGGTCACCAGAATTATCATGACGCCACTACCATAGTAAGCAATTGTGTACTAGTTACCACCATCACTCGACTTAGCTACTTCTTCGTAACTTATCTACAACCACCATCATCACCTAAACCACGTTAAGTGTTCCGCACGAATAAAAATAAACCAATGCATACGCGTTATCAAAATGATAACAAAAATCGATTTAAAAAAAATGCCCCGGTTACGTAGATACGATGATATTTCTCGCACGTAGAAAATCTATTGTAAATGGACCGACAACGTAATATCTATGTAAATGCATTAAGTAAAATAATAGCATAACTAAAAATATTTAAGTACTAGCAATGTCCTGTTGTGTGGCGGGACACGCACAGGGACATGTCACGCAGTCCTTTTGTGTGGCGTGACACGCACAGGGACATGTCACGCAGTCCTGTTGTGTGGCGGGACACGCACAGGGACATGTCACGCAGTCCGTCGCCTGGTACAGAGTTCATGTCAAATAGACGTCGCATATCAGCATCGCGCGGCTGATAAACCTTAGACCCGAACTGAAGTGATCTTAAAATTACTCGAACATTTATGGGCAATGTATTAAGGCACTATCATGCAAATTACATGATGCAATTGTAGTTAACTTTAACAACTATGAACTCCGATCCGACGTGACGAACTTTCAGTGGTATAAGCATAAATGTCTGATGGATCGATATATGTGATATATGTCACGCGAGACGAACCTGGGGCCATACTTTCAAAACTCGCTAAGTGAACGTAAGTACCTACGCTCTATTTTATTGTCTATGATTGGTAGATTTTGCTTGAAAGGCCGTCAATGATTGGCTGATGAACTTATGATCTCTTAACTTTTTTGAAAGTATGGCCCCTGAACTTAGGTGAGCAAAACGAAAACCGACTTGCTGTGTGAAGTGTCATTTTAAATGAGCAAACGAAAGACACCATATACAAGATGAGGCATGTCGCTGCATGGCCACCACACTTGTATGCTATAACACACCAGCTTGTTTGTCTTATCGATCTGACTTATAGATGCGCGTGTAGAAGACACGTGCGTACAGAGGAATAACCCGTTCACAAGTCGCGTAAGCAACACGTGCGTATAACCGAACCTGGTAAATGTATTCAAATTTTTATAACCTAAACAGAGAAAATCCGGTAATGAGTGACGCAAATTTGCAATATGTTTAAAAATGGGATGGGGAAATTTCCGTTAATAAATAATGCGAATGTACGTTATGAATTAGATCGTTATGAATTAGATCGTTATGAATTAGATCGTTATGAATTAGATCGTTATGAATTAGATCGTTATGAATAATACAAAAGTCCATGAGTTCTAAGAAATTGTCATATAATTCGCAGAAATAATTTATTTAGATATCTACAGATTACTCGATAATGAATTGCGTACATTAATTCATGATTGAGCAAATGTAGTGATATTATTCTCCATATTATAAATGTAAAATTGATAACTCAACAAAGCATTGCAATTTACCATGTACAAGAAGTAGATGGTATTGTGATTATCTTTGTATCTTCTACTGAACGAAAATATCAGCAAGCATTGGTACGATTTGTGAATAATTCTTGTCCAAGTTCTTAATTTGCACATAGAAATTTAATTAAAGCACCACTGAACACACGAGAATTAACACATGCTCGATGCAGTGTTAATGTGCACAAAAATCATCGTTCGCAACGAAACAAAATACGAATTGTTCGTTAAAAAAATAAAATCCCGACGAGCAATCGGACTGCAGGACAAAGAAGTAGCAGCAGATGTGCCGCAGCTAGTTGCTGCATCTGCGTACTATACAGCTGCTACAGCTGATAAGCCCTCACATATATACACGCACACAAGACGCAAATGTACTCTATACGGGATATTTTGAGATATTCTATTTATATTAACTGCAATGATATTACATTATCTTCAGCATAAAGGAGGATAAAACTTTATTTTAATTGATGAACTTATCTTTTATACTTGGGGTGGTATTTGATGATTTATTTGCGAGATACACATGATACTGTAAATGAACATTGCTTTCTATAGCAGTTCACGACGCAGTGACTTCTATAACACCAGAGGACGCAGTGACTTCATCAAACACTTGCGGACCGTAAGATTTCATTTGACACTTGCGGACTTTTAGACCTTATCAAGCTCTTCATGAAATTAAATTTTTTTCCAACACTTGGGGCATGTGTTGCATAAAGCGTGAGAACGCGAGTATAACAGCTGAGGGCTGAAAATCATACACAGCGCCTTAATTGTTAGTTTGTAGGTTGTCTAAGTATTCATTTTTAATCCAACCCTGGACGACTGCAATCACACTTATAACGATGCCGAACTTGGCGCTCGAAATTGACTGATTCCATGAGTGATAATTGACGCCCACAATGAGGAGATCTTAGGCAGTCGAGAATTATATATTCAACTAAATTTCCAATGATTCAAAAATATGGATCGGTGTCCAAATTAAGTTGACGTATGGAACGAGCTGCCGAGTTAGAGAGCAACACATTTTGAAGAAATTTTTAATGGTTCATGTCAAACTTCTCCATGTGCTGTGTAGTGTGTATATAAATTATTTATACTTCTGACATAAACATATAGAGGAGAACAGAATTGATGTAATTAACTGCCCCATGCATCGATCTTCCTTAGCATTTGATTAAAGGCTTCCGACATACATTTAAAGTTATTTTTCAAATAAATTTTGCATGAAGACGCAGATATAAGCCACCAGTTTCTGTACCATTATGAGCTACATGTTATTACATCATCCTATGCAGCATACGATTTTATCATGCACTGCAAAGTATTGTGTCATCGAACACTGCAAATATTGTATGATTGCACGCTGCATATTAATGTATCATTGTGTGCTGCACGTTATTGTATCATTATACCCTCTATGCTATTTGGTCGCGCGTCCAGTTTTTCAATCAGCGTTTAAAAGAATGCAGCGATAAATTCTAAATATATTTTCGATTTACTATGAAATCCCACCAAGATAGCCACACATTTTTTCATATGTGATTTTAATGAAAAATTCATGTGTACATGAATATAAAATTTATTCTGCAACACAAAAACTTTATGGAATTTTAACAGCAAAATCGTTAAGTGGAACCCAGATAGAAAACTTTATGTCAAAAAGTGATATATGTGACACTTATTCTTTGTTGCGTCTTCATTGCAGTTACAGACGTTTTATGTCTCGACTGTAATAAAATATTATAAAAAGAACCCATGATATTGACAGTTTTTGTTTCTGCACACGTGAGGGCATACCGACTTGTCAATAACGAGTTAAACACTTGACTGTTGCTGGAAAATCAATCGTGGACACTTGAATAATTTAGAATTGATGGACGATCGAATCCGGAAAAAGTGATAGGATATATTTTGAATGAAAACTCAAGTTCTTCGATAATTATGAAGACAGCGAGAGACCACGAAATGATTTAAGATTAATGATAAATATTTTTATTAAGGTTGAATCCTTTTGCAATATACACGCAAGACACTTAAGATACCACGAGTCAAGAAGATATTAACGATCAATGAAATTTAAATTTTAAAATGAGTCAACATTTCTACTGATGGATAAAAATTATTCCGAATAACATTGAAAACAAAATGAATTTCTTAAACGTCCCTGGTATCTCAGCAAGCACGCGAACCGTTAAAATTAGAAGTCGAGTTATTCGTAGAGACGACAGAATTTTCCTAGATAAAATTTACGCGTATGCAACTCAAAGATTTACCTGGTCGCACTTGTTAAATAATTTACAAAATTACGAAGAGATTACAAAAATGTATAATTATTTCAGAAAGAAAAAATAAGACAGAAATAGGCTTCACGAAAATAAAAAAAGGTAAAAACTACAGCGTGCCTAAGGATTAGTTTAAATTTCCAGTGTAATTTGAACAATTAGGAAGAGAAAAAATATAATAATGATTCTTACCTGCTAATCTAAGAGAGGACATCCTCTGGAACTCAGGCTCTTGCAGCCACTTCCACATCCTCCTAAAGGTTTCGCGGCCGCTCTTGAGCTTGGACCAGGGCTTTGGGTTACGCAGCAAATCCGACAGAGTTCCTTGCGAGCGGCATAAGACTCTCTGGGCGAATATCGCTTGAGGGATCGAGTACCGTTTGAGTTCAGCCGAGATCCTTTGAGCGAGATCCTTGGTGTTGATCTCTTCGACTTCCCCGCCGCCACCACCGCCACCACCACCACTCGTGGTCGCCATGCCCGATTGTTTCATGAGGCCCATGTTGTTGCCCATGTTCATGTTGGGTACCGCAGACACGGGGCACGAGTGAATCATGCCCCCTTGTTGCTGCATTGTGCTGACTGCCGTCATGTGCGCGTGAGGTGGACTTTGGTTCATCAAAACCGGGCCCGAGATGTTACTGATCTGACATCCAAGTTGTGAATTTTGGAGGAGATTTTCAGTTTTAATTGAAGGAGGAGGTGGGGAAGGAGGCATGTGAAGAGATTGGTGTGGACTGTAAGCAGGACTGTGTGGGGAAACTGCTTGCGGGGATAATGAACCCAGTCCACTTCCCCCGACCATCCCATTCATGTTCAGGGATGATGTGGTGAGAGTGGGAGTACCAGCTGCACTAAATGTGGTGAACGCTTGTGGGGAAGAGTGAAGAGACACGGGAGGGGATAAATTTGGTGACTGTGACCCTACCAGGGCTGCTCGGCTCATGTCCTGCCTCGTGTAAGGGGAATCATAACCGTTGGGGCTGAGAGATTTTTGTGGAGATGCCAAACCATTTTGGTAACCCCCATGGGGAGATAGTGGGGAGTGTTGATGACTCAACGTTATACCAAGACCATTATTGGAGATGTAGTGTGGTGGGGACATGGACATTTTATCGTACTGATAAGGAGAACCCATAGACAGCATTTGGCCGAGGCCGTTGTTTTGCATAACAGTGAAGCTGCCCGATACATTGCCAGGGGGTCCGTACACAAACTTATCTGAGACCGTGCTGATGGGCGGCAGGGGCTGCAGAGGAGTTAATGTGGCGTAGCTGCTCGCCGATGATGGCGAAAATCCAGGAGGTGACATGCGTCCGTTCATGGACGACATGTTCGGGTAGATCGGCTCCGGTTGGAGCGATCGAAAATCCGAGGCATCAATCATGTTTGGATCACTAACTTGACTTTCACGGGGAGATAATTCACTGGGACTCAACAACCCCGAGTCATGGGAGTCAAGATGAGAATCGTCATGCACTACACTCACACTTAAGGGTTCGTCTTTATAATTCACATGGGCAGAAGGCGATAAATGACTATCATCATCAGGATGTTGAAACAGCTGATGTTCTCCGGGTTGTAATGCAGGCGGACTATCAGGATCAGTATCTTCTGCGTGTACAACAACAGCATTAGCGACTACAGTTGTGTGGTGCACAAGGACATGTTGTCTGTGATGTCTTAGATGGGTAGCAGTGGTTGCTAATGACAGCGGCTGCTGCTGTAGGTTGTCCTGTCTGCAGAGCTGTAGCGGAAGTGGCGACGTCTTGTGCACGTGGCGCACAACTGGCGTCGAGTCGTCGCTCAGACCTCCAGGCTGCTGCTGCTCGGTGGAAGAGGGAGGTGCTGCCGCTACTCCACTGGAGGCGCACAATGGGGGTGGAGGAGAGTCGCAAGAAGAGTCTCCCCCATCGCTGCTACTGCACCTCCCCCCTTCAACCATCCTACATCCACCCCCCATGACACACTCTTCGCTGCCGTCGCACTCGCTCATCTTCCTAACCTCAGGGCAATAGTTACACTTCTTCAACACTTCTCAACATGAGAAATTCAACAAAAAACACTAAATTGAAACCAAAAGCACTTATAAGTCACATCGACACATAAATATTGCAATAAGAAGCAAGACATTAGCTAAGTTCTGCCTCTGCCGTCCATGTTCGTGCGGCTGCCTCACGCGCAGCCTGTCACGCAGCTCTTGCTTAGCTGCAACCTTGGGAATCGTTTGTTTACATCCAAATAATAACTTAACGCTCACTAAGAAACTAACACACACTGTACACAAACTTAGAATCACTCTTGACACATAACACGTAAAGATTTGTAACACTTTTGTGACTTTTGTTGGGGATTTTTGCCAAGTTTTGACAAGGGAAAGCAACCGGGCGCTCCCCTCGCTGGCTCTAGCCTGGAATGAGAGTAGGCACTTGGACTGCTGGCGTTGGTTGCTGCCACGAGCCTTGCAGCTCCCACCAGCCATCTATCTTGAGGGTTACACCACCGACAACCTAACCAGGCGCGTTACAAAGGGCATGCCAAGCACTAGTGTCGCCACCGTGCCCGGGCATCACAAGAGGTGGTCGCTAACCCTCGGACCACGTGGAGGGAAAGCACATGGCAGGGCCTATTGATCCTCACCTGTCTTAGCCGATACCACCTTCCTCTCACTCTGAACCATGATCAATGAGCATCGTGTAAACGAACTAACCCTCGCAACTTTCCTCTTTTTATGGTACTTGCATTGAGTTTTCATTAGATTGGTCTTCCTTGCGTGACGTAGTAAGCCTAGTGAACGTTTTCCTTCGCAACGTTGCTGTCAAACCACACAAAATAGCCCTTGATATTCCTCCTAAAAATACATCTCATGAAAACAGAGTAATTAGTCTAGCCAGCATATTAGAGCGTACATTTTTCAAGTTCGTGAGCTAATTTGGCGATATTTTCGCGCAACCAAGAAGATAGTTCCCATACCAGGTTTATTATTGAAAAAATTAAATTTTATCACAAAAAATATATTCTTTCGGATTTCTGTTTTTGCTGATATTGAATGGTTTCAGTCAATTAGTCTAGGAAGCGCCAGTAGGCAACCAGCATCACCCACAAAAGTCTGCGGTAAATGCACCTCACAGTCAAGTATCTCCATGCGTTGCAGCATTTTGAGGACAGGCGTCTTCTCATAAATTACGGATATATGTATCAATAAACATTATAAGTTAAATATCAGACTATAAAAATAACTCTATCAGGGTGCGTACCGGTCATGGAAAACCTGGAAAGTCGTTTACGAGTCTGGAAAATTGCGAGTCGTATTCGAGTCACTCGTATACGACTCGCAATTTTTTAAACTCGTTTACGACTCGCATTTTTCCAGACTCGTATAAGACTTTCCAGGCTTTCCGTGACCGGTACGCACCCTGCTTTATGCAAAGAATAGTCGAAATTATGGTAGTATATTTTCATATCTTCCAACTTGAAATCTAAGATGCCTTGTAATAATCAAAAGTTTAAAACTTAGATTAATAAGACCGTTCACTTGACAAGGTGCATTAATTCCCTTTACTGACTGGCAAGCGGACAAGCGCAGCAATTAACAGATTAAAAATTGATCATTTCATAAATTTTAAGGCACTCACCAATATTTCCAGTAGACACAAAATGTTATGCTCATTTTTATTTAAAATCCGTGAATTTCTACATAATGTACCTCCAAAATTGTTAATGAAGAATGTGGGTATGTGAATATAGATCCGGTCAACGGATAGAAAATTACAAATTATTCAGAGTACCTCTGAAGCAACCACTTTTGAAATTCCTCTCTAAAATGAAGAGCCAAATTAACACTTAAATTACTTTCGAAAAATAATTTTGATGATCCGAGTTTAACGAAGTTGAACACAAATTGCATGAGATTAAACTAAATAAACATGAATATAAACTGCTTCTTTTTAGCGCATCTTCTCATTTATGGAAAAAATGCGCTATTGTGCTCGCCATGTCCGTCCGTCCGTCTGTCTGTCTGTCCGTCCGTGACTTCAAGTTTTCGTCGACGAGAAAATGCGCTCTCTGTCACTCACTGCAGTGAATATTGAGATATATTTTTTGTATCTGCATCAGACAATTTTGTATCCGTTATTGATGCGTCGAAATATTACAATAATGCGTATATAATAATACGACAACATATACTAACTCAAGAATTAGGTGGAGGCTCCAGCGGGGGAGTGCGACGCTCTCTACCACCTCTTGCCCAACCCCCCCCCCTTCCTCTCCCCCGACACCGCACTCATCCTTGCGCTCTTTAGTCCAGGGTGATCGCAGTATCACTTTATTCATTAGCTTAATGAAATAAATTGGATGAAACACAAGGAAAATTTTATAAAATGCAAATATAAACGATAAACTACCGGCAAATTGGATGGAAAACGTAGAAACTGAATGAAACGCGTTAAAGTGGACAAAAAAAAAACAATTGGATAGAGGACGACGCATTCATCTTAGTTCTCATACTTTATCCAGGTTATTTTATTTACACGCGGTTAAACGTAGATTTATTCATTTTTAGGCCTACAAAAGGTGCAGCAATAGTTCATGCAACGCATCTAAGAACGTGCCTAGCATTCTATTTTGAATGCAGATCACGGCGCTAGAGGGTAGGCATAAATTCACCTATGTTGCCTTCAAGTATAGTTTTTTCTTTTATCTCTGACCATAGGTCTATGTTCAGATTTTGATATATTTTATCAATATTTCATCCCATTATGATATTTTATTTTATATAGCATGGAAGCTCATCGTTCTTTTAAATACATGAGCGTATTAGGTTAAATTAAGACCCGAAATTAATAGCAATCATTGACTGTAATTAATTGAAGGTTATTAATAGAACTGTGATAGTTATTTAACAATAGAACCTTCCAGTACAGAATCTTTAACTCTGTTTAAGGTTCAGACATTGATGAAACTGACATGATTTCCTACACGACTGCGTGTCATGTCCCCCGCGCTGTGCGTGTCACGCCACACAACAGGACTGCGTGACATGTTTCATGCGCCGTGCGTGTCACGCCACACAACAGGACTGCGTGACATGTCCCTGTGCGTGTCACGCCACACAACAGGACTGCGTGACATGTCCCTGTGCGTGTCCCGCCACACAACAGGACTGCGTGACATGTCCCATGCGCTGTGCGTGTCCCGCCACACAACAGGACTGCGTGACATGTCCCTGTGCGTGTCACGCAGTTTCACGCAACAGTTCGTAAATGCGCAGCGGCTGAATATTTCATGCGCATAAGAAGAGCTTCTACCTTTGCCTGATTCACGTCATGCGCGGCTCGACATAATGCATCACTCAGCATGATGCATGACCATACATAATTTTCATCATCATGATGAATACTCTAACGCCAGACGCTAGGTCGAGATACTACCTTAGTGATATGTTGTCGAGATTTTACATATGAATTTGCTATTAACATTAAATTTGTTTGGTTGTGAAGAATTATAAAGGTGTAATGATAAGTCCCTTTAAAATTAATTGAGCGACTTCGGTGCTATAGGTCAGTATTGCCCATGTTAAATGGTGCGATATATTCTTGTGGTCTAGCGGTATATTATGCTTGTCTTTTGGTATATATTGTTTGTCTTTTGATATAATATGCCAGTCTTTTTATATATTCTACTAGTCTTTTGCTGTATTATGCTAATTTTTTTATATATTATGCGAGTCTTCTGATATATTATGCTAGTCTTTTGATAAATTATGCCAGTCTTTTGACATATGCTAGTCTATTGCGATATTATGATAATCTTATACTTGAAGTCCGCACCATGCCTACTGAAAATTAAGATCAGCAATTAAAAAAGTTATAAATAGTTTCAGACGTTAGAGGTCTTTATTCTCTTATATATTTCTTCTATTATTATTACCTCGTGCGTATACTTCGGTCATAGATTTTGACTATACTGAGATTGGCAATAAAAAGAAAACCTTTGTTGAACTTTAAAGCGAATGTATTAGGCCAAATGTTATATCATCAAAGTTTCAATGATTAGTTAAATAGTAATCATGTCTACTTCACTACGAGAAACGCAAAACAACAAATTCATTGAAACGATTGTAATTTTTAAAAAATATTTACACTAATTAGACGTTAACAAAGAATCAACGACGCCTGTGCAGTTCATTACCCCGGGAACCTCTTCTTAAGGTGACTTCAGGCTTTCAGGCCTTAAGAATAATTACAAGGTAATTCCAGCAGCAGCGGCAACCTGTTACCATGAGAAAACTTAAAGAACAAGTCACGGGGAGCAACAAAAGATACGGCACTAACAATGGCATGAGCAGCAACGGCAGCAACAACAGCAAGAGCCAGGAAGCGTGGCGTTTGGCCGTCGCCATGGCGACCAAACCAAACTTTGGGGCTCAGAAGCCGTGACTGAACCGAGCTTGACGCGCGACTCCTCCCTGCGTATACCTGCGCACTCATACGCTTGCTTGTCCGCTTATGCATGCCTGATAATGCGTACCTGCTCATGCGTACCTATGCTTACCCTCATGCGTACCAGCAGAAACATAACAGCATCTGCTTACGTGTACCTCATGCGTACATACATAACAGTATCTGCTTACGCGTAACTGCTAAATAGTCTTTGCATATGCGCAAACCCTTGTCTGTTCCTGCTAAATAGCGTATCTGCTTGCGCGTAACTGTTTATGCGTACCTACATATTTGTAACGGCGTAAGCGTGCCTGCTCATATGTACGCTATAGTTGCATGTCCGCTTCAAGGTAACTGCTGTTAGTACGCCAGTGTACTTTACTTCAGCGTATCCTCAAAGTGCGCACCAACTTATTTATAAGCGCACGGACGTAGTTCCGCGTATAATCACTTTTTCAAACACAACGTCTGATTATGCGTATACTCGCTTTCAGCTCAAACACAACGTCTGATTATGCGTATACTCGCTTTCAGCTCAAACACAACGTCTGATTATGCGTTTACTCGCTTCAGCTCTAATATAGAACCTGCTTTCAATCACTGCAATTAAGTATAACCGCCTGATGTAACCGCTCACGTTTTGTATCGTCAAAGAATTCTAAATGAGCTATACAGTTTAATTAATAAATGAATAGGTAGTTAATTAGTTGATTAATTATCTAATAATTTATACAATTAAATAATTAATTACAATGACATTACTTACATGCAGCGTGCAGATTGTAACGGGCAGCAGAGAATTCGTATGAGGAACGAACAGTAACAAACTCTTAAAAACAGACTAGCAAGTAACAAACTCGTTCTATCAAACTAACAATTATCAAAAGTGTACGAACACATGGAAAAGTAACACAGTCGTGTGACCACACGGATAAGTCACGCACTCGAGCGAGCATATGGATAAGTAACCAACACACCAATTTACTTTCGTCTGTTAATTTTGCGACAGCGTGCTAGCGTTCGCCACTCGCTCCCTTTCGCTATACGCGCGTATTTCGTTAACAGGATACGCCGCTGTCGGGTATATGTATATGTGCTTGAGTTATTAAGTAAGAAATAATACATTATAACTGAACTGAATATAGCTATGAGATTATAGTACTTTCCGTAATTAGTACGATCTACTCGTGTAATGGATATAAGTAGATTTTTAGAAAATCGCTGGCTAGTGATTTTCTACTTATATATTGATTTTGAACTTATATTTACTGATTATAAGTAAAAAATCTATGGTAGTACGCAGCATGTTGGTAATAGTACGCAGCATGTTAAGTAGAACTACGCAGCATGTTGGGTAGTAGTACGCGGCATGTTGGTAGTACGCAGCATGTTGGGTAGTAGTACGCAGCATGTTGCTAGTAGTACGCAGCATGTTGGTAGTACGCAGCATGTTGTGTAGTACGCAGCATGTTGGGTAGTACGCAGCATGTTGTGTAGTACGCAGCATGTTGGGTAGTACGCGGCATGTTGGTAGTACGCAGCATGTTGTGTAGTACGCGGCATGTTGGGTAGTACGCAGCATGTTGGGTAGTACGCGGCATGTTGGTAGTACGCAGCATGTTGTGTAGTACGCAGCATGTTGGGTAGTACGCGGCATGTTGGTAGTACGCAGCATGTTGGGTAGTACGCGGCATGTTGGGTAGTAGCACGCAGCATGTTGGGTAGTAGTACGCGGCATGTTGGGTAGTAGTACGCAGCATGTTGGGTAGTAGTATGCAGCATGTTGGGTAGTAGCACGCAGCATGTTGGGTAGTAGTACGCGGCATGTTGGGTAGTAGTATGCAGCATGTTGGGTAGTAGTACGCAGCATGTTGGGTAGTAGCACGCAGCATGTTGGGTAGTATTACGCAGCATGTTGGGTAGTAGTACGCGGCATGTTGGGTAGTATTACGCGGCATGTTGGGTAGTAGCACGCAACATGTTGGGTAGTACGCAGCATGTTGGGTAGTAGTACGCGGCATGTTGGGTAGTAGTATGCAGCATGTTGGGTAGTAGTAAGTAGCAATCATGTACCTATAGTGAATGTAAAATTAGTTGGCCACATTTCATGAAGGTAAACGTTGTCGTGGCTCACACTGCCACAATTTGACGACCACTTCACAAAAACCTGTGATAGTCTATTTTGGGTAGCAAGACAAGCACAGAGACACCGGTATTTTGACGACTGAAACTAAGAAGAGTTGATTATTTATTTAGAGACAAAAGAAGAAAATAAGGTAATAAAAATACCGATCAAAGTATAAGTAGCACTGCTATGGTACGACAAGAACAACTCATAGTACCATACGCAAAGAACAACTCATGGTCGCTGCTCTTTGATTTATTCCTTTATTTCTAAAGTCGGCTTCAGTTGCTGCAGGGTTACACTTCCGTGTAATAAAGAACTATCAATAATTGAATTTATATTTTTTCGATAATATTGACCTTCAGGAAGGCCGTAGCGTATTTTTCAATGCATATTTACTTCTATAAGTCAGTAAATGTCAAAAGTCACACAACCTGTTCATCTAGGAAGACATTTTGATCCTATGAAAAAAAAAGATTTTTACAATGAGGCACCTCAATGACGATAAGTAGAAGGTCCTTGAAATGATGAAAACAGTTTGCTACGAAAGTTATTGTCAAAGAGACTATCAAATTAAAAAAATCTGAAAATTTTGTCCACTATTTAATAAATTCCTTCTTGAGCTGGGTTTTTCATCTTTGTGTTGATGAATGTTATTTTTTTTTACTTTCAGCTTTCCTTATTTCAATGTCAAACAAACTATGGATACATACAAATATCTACTGTTAAAAACAACCTTGCAGGAGGGTTTTCAACGAAACAGTTTCAACAAGTAATAACTGTGGCCATAATATATGTGCACCTTTTCGAAAGTTTTCATTTATTCGCCTCATGTCGTCAAGATATTGATCTATATGTAGTGCAAAATACAAAATTTCATGGCGCATAACTCTTTCATGGTACGGCTTTATGTTTTCAGAACTTCACCTGCTTAAATTACTTTATATCGAAATTCAAAGGTACTTTAGCAGCCAAAGGATTTTCATCACTATCAGACAAACATCCTTTTCCTTTTGACTTTATTCTTCATTCATTCATTGACTTTATTCTTTATTTCTTTATTCTTCTTTCATCCTTTTGACATTCTTCATTCATTTATTCTTAAATTAATAAAATATTCTGATCATATTTTGGCGTTACCCGTTTATCTGTATTCTAATCCGAGTATAGCATTCTTCCCTCAACTCCCGTCGATATACCAGAGTCCCTCCTCCACACTGCCGTACCTGGAGCTGCGGCAGTGTCTTGTGAGGCGCAGTCTCCTCTGATATC
>NW_025946648.1:0-71991 GCF_000764305.2 Hyalella azteca
AGCCTCTCCACATCAGCCTCTCCACATCAGCCTCTCCACATCAGCCTCCCCACATCAGCCTCCCCACATCAGCCTCCCCACATCAGCCTCCCCACATCAGCCTCTCCTCAATACTCATCTTCCTATTCACGGTCATGATACGAGCCTTCAAATGAATGCATCGCAGCAGGCAATGTTGGTCGTAAGAACTTCTTATTGCCATATAAGGAAGAGATACGCGTAGTACGTCCAGCGCAGCGAGACGCTTCAGAAGTTTCAATTGAAAAGCTACAACGACGGAACTCTTGTTCAATACGAAGCCATTTAGGCCTTTAGATCGGAAAACTAACGGGGAAAAAGTTTCAAATTTCGAGCTATACGGCCATGTACAGTATAGTTCATGCGCGGATATAAACCCAGGCACTGCAAACAATTTAATTGCATGTCCAGGAACAATTTGCTTAGTGCTATGTTCCGTTCCCAAGGAAAGGTTTTCCCTAATTCGCCCAACAATTTTTATAGTATAATATATGATTGTTATTTTTTATTCCAGCAGGGAAGAATTGCGAATTTTCTCACCTGCCAAAATTATTGCCTCTGGAATTGAATTCGCATCATTAGATGGCTTTCGTAGTCTCAAATTTCACTCGAATCAGACAATTTCATGACCGTGTTCATGTGCAAATTAACTGAAGCATCCACAGTTCCCACAAATTTTGAAACGATTGAAATTCAAACAAATAAAATCAACCAGAAGCCTGTTGACGCACTGTAAGCTTCTCCAGACTCAGTTTTCTCTCGACGTCTAAATTAAATACAGCCTATACCGAGCATGTTGTGTAAGCGGGCACACAAGACTCCTGAAATTATAAGCCGATTATAATGAAAATAAAGCTTCTTATTTCAGACCTTCTCCCCTGGTAGCGTTGCAAGGCTTTCTTTAATCTCCTCCTCAGGAATTTGTCCTTAATTAACCGGACCTAATTAAGCTTATTGGTGGTTCGTCATAAGCGAGAAAGTATGAATTGAAAATGTAACGTCAAAAATTATTAGGCTTCGTATTACAAAAAAAATTAGCCTACGCTCTGAGCTGGTGCATTTATGTACAAAAGGACCAGCATCATTTTGTTATTTCACAATTTTTTATAATTTTATGTGAGAAAAATTTTTCTGACCCTCATAGGGTCGTGTTTCCAGGCGATCATCCTATACTGCAGGATCATAAAGTTACCTCATAAGGTTAATTTATGTAACTGTTTCATGTAATTTTTTGCTATCACGAAACCCGAAGAGATTGTTTTCTGCGAATCATTAGAATTGTTAAACCAGAATAGATTCTCTCCGAATAAATCTTTTAGATTTGTGACGGGAAAGCCATTTCCATAAAACGTACTTGAATATCATCTCAGTTCACGCAAAACTTATGAAATCTTCTACTTGCACATCTATCATGTTATAGACTATATATAAGAGTGTAAGTAAGTCAATCATTGATTACTTCAATACGCATTAAAATTCGCTACGTAATACAATGCGCGAATACAGTTTCAAATCATAAGAGGATCGAAATAAAAGCTCGTTTTGAAACTTGCTGGATGAATTTATTCGTGGAGCATAGAATATTATCAATGCGGGCATTTGTATTGCACACTTTTTTGGCGATACATGTCGCTGTCTTTGCTGATCAAGTTCGTGAAATATATCAATTAATTACATACTTTCTATGGCAACGAGCCATAGAAAGTAACCTGGGACTCTTAAAATTGTGTTCGCATCCAAGTTAGAGAGGGTGTCTCAAGCAAAAAAAAAAAATACCTGACGCTAGCTGCCAAATAAACAAGTCATCTAAACAAACAGTCATATAGACAAAAAAAATTGAATAAGTCATAACTTTTAACTTCTAGTCTAAGTTCTGACGTCTTAATTTGTGCTGTGATTTAATTGCCTTCAATTAATGTCGTCTGACCTCATAAAAGTCTTCTTAAGCGTAACTGTAGCACGTCAGCGGGAGCAACAGCCCCGCCGGCTGCCTTCACTCTCCTTAAGTAGCGTTCTAATGAGTCCCACTACGTCATCATTAGCGCCTCCATCTGTTGTCATAACCTCGTCCACGTAGTGCCTACAATAAACGCGTAATTAGGCTTGACAACGCATTTCATGCACGAGCTTACAGGCTCCAGGGCTCGGCTGAGATTTTGTAACAAGATTTTTCTACTTCCTCTTCTTGGCCGGGCGAAAGAAAAGTTGAAAGATATACATCCCCTTATTTATAACCGCTGTAAATTTTTGTTCTGTTCACATTATGGAGATTTTTAACCCTTAAGTGTATCGTAATAATTTTATTTCACTAATGCTCCTTTCTTCAACAACTACGGAAAAAATGTATTCAAGCGTGAAACTTTAATTCTGCGGAGGTTGTAATGTTGTTATTTTGGCACTACTAGATTGCTCGAGGATTTGAAGAGAATTAAAAGAAGTGAGTTATCGGATGCAATGTAAAGGCACAAACTTATTCAATATACTTCGAACGTAGAGATGGGGAGCAGTACCCTAGGAAATGAAAAAACATCAAATTGCGGAAAGCAAAGGCTCTTGCAGAGGATATCTGATCACTTCATCTCGACCATGCGAGGCCCAGAAATGGAGCAATCCTATCTAGACTGGATCTTAATACACAAAGAGCATCAGAAACTTCTTGTTTCGTTCCCATAGAGCGTTACAATATTGGGATTTTGTCTCTGGACTCTTCTCTCACTGGGACTTTTCTACCGCAGTCAAGTGTGGCCTGGTCCATGTCTGGTGCCTAGAAGATACCACAGTCAAGTGTGGCCTGGTCCATGTCTGGACGGACCTTCTATGGTGTCAGTACACACCGGACCAGGTACAGACCACGGATCTTCTATGGTGTCAGTTCACACCGGACCAGGTACAGACCACGGAAGAAGATACCACAGCAGTCAAGTGTGGCCTGGTCCATGTCTGGTGCCTAGAAAATACCTCTGTCATGTGTGGCCTGGTCCATGTCTGGTGCCAAGATACTTAATACAATTTTTGCAATTTGTCGACATTTACAGATTATCTGGACTACCGATTGCATGAAATTGCGTGATGTAACCCAGAGCCGCCGATAAGAAGCCAACGTGGGATCAACAAGTCGGAAAAAATATTTCATGTAGAACTTCACGTTTGTGATACGAACTTGCGGCGATGCATTCAGTGAATTCTACTTGCTGAAATGCGTATTTTTCTGTATTAAGGGTAGTCGAGAAGTTATGGATACCTAAGTACCAAGGAAATTTTATAAGTACACTTTTTACAAATTTACTTCACGGAACTTGAAATCAAATTTAAACTGTAATCTCATGTCAGATGTTAAAAACTGTTCAAATTTGGATTAATGTCTTGAGTTTTTAACTAATGGATTCACGTTCGCTTTACTTGATAGTGACCAAATTAATAAAAGTTGTTTTGAAATTTATCCATTATTTTACTGACCTGTCAATAACTCAAACCGGCATGGTTCATTCTAATTCATATCATCTAGCGCCTCAACTCTAGAGTGGCGTTTCTGGTCATAGAGTTGCCGGTCACGTGCCACGCTGGTGATGAATGACGATCAAATTTATATATATTTTTCATGAAACAGGCAAAATTCGTTACTGATGACCGAAAAAAACTTAACGAAAAAATAAATAAAGTTATTGCTCACCGGTAGACAAATGTTATTTCTAAGGCTCTTTCCATACTAATAAATTCTATCAAGTAAAAAATATAACATTGCATAAATGTTTTACTAGAGAATAATTTCCTATTATAAGGGAATGTTCGATAAGTATCTTCTAATAATAATGTATGTTTTAAGAGTATTTTCAGTTTGCTTTGGTTATCGATGTCCAGAACAAAAAATACATTGAACTAGAACCCAATGATTTGAAATCTGCATTGGAATGAATTTCAAATATGTATGAAATCTGCATTGAAATGAACATCAGCATTAAATAACACAAAGAAAATTGAAAAACAATAATGAGCGATTGAGCAGTTTTTCTTCACATTTGCACTCCTTTCCTTATATCGGCACAAATTGTTAACGAAAAGGCGATGAAAATGAAATCTTTCTTCATGCGATATAAATTAATCGATTCTGCATGGACAAATGAGTAAAGCCAATTGATCTTCAATTTACATAAAACATATCATGAATAATAGTAGCGTGGCGTCAATATCATGTTAGTGGAGACATTAACCCAGACAGATCGGAGCAATATTTAATAAGGTGAAATTTGGGTTGGTGATAAATTAATATTCAAAACGATGAGGCAGAGAAAACTCCAGTCATAAAAAATTCCGCGAACGCCATTAGTCTTCTCTAGGATAACTTTCATGGATCAATACTTCGTATCAGTATCCTCGTAACCTTATTCAACTTGACAGAGCAACTTTTCTTAAGGATAATAAACGAAAAAATATTTGTTAATGGTACCGTCAGTTTTATTCACATAAAATCCTATTTAATAAAGCAATTCATTGGGCTCAATTCCTGATGAACAAATTTTCTCGGTTTCTCCGTTGATTATGATGAGAATAGGGCGGAAAAGTATATTCGCCAGAAAATTAATCATCAAACGCATATAAAGAAAGCAAACAAAGAAAATTATGATCGATTGTGAAGGCAGCGAAGTACTGAATTGTTCCCTCGGTGGGCGGTGTGAGGTCAGGAAGCATTGTGAGGTCAGTGTGCAGTGAGAGTAATGTGAGGTCAGTGGGCAGTGAGAGTAATGTGAGGTCAGTGTGCAGTGAGAGTAATGTTAGGTCAGTGGGCAGTGAGAGTAATGTGAGGTCAGTGAGCAGTGAGAGTAATGTGAGGTCAGTGAGCAGTGAGAGTAATGTGAGGTCAGTGAGCAGTGTGAGCTATGTTAGGTCAGTGGGCAGTGAGATCAATTAAAGTCAAAAATGGTCATCAAAGTTATATCGCTCAATGACAAATGTTCGAAAATGATTTTGATGCCAGCTTCCAAAATAATTATTTGACATCCTGCCGCCTACTCAGCGTGAATAAGACAATCGTAATAAATTATTAATTCTAAACTTATTGTGCTAAAAAAATAAATAGAAGCATCTATCGGCAAGGAAGGATGACATAATCTATTTACAAACATTTTCACCGTAAAATTATTACTCAGTAAGGTAGGGTCTGTTATTTCTCTAGTTTTGAAGATACAATGTGAAATTTAGCGCTTACTTAATCTGCTGCTCCGAATACAATATTTTTTAAGACTATTCATTCTAAAATGTACGCCATTAATTTAATTTTATTTAGAAATGAAGATTAGATTAGATTAGATTTAGAAAGGGTCCGAGAAAGTAACCAGCTCGTCGTCGGATTTTCTCTGCAGGATTTAATATTCAGAAGAATATTCAGCTGGATCAACACTCCTGTAGAATTTCATGACAAGATCGGCAAGTGTGTTCACTGGCAAATCTGTTATAGGCTTCTCTAAAATTACCAGGGGAGATTGATCGTTCATACGCCCTTCTTCTTCGACAGATTTAAAGTTTTGCGTCCTTGATTTGCTGTTTTGTGTAGAATATTTTACGTTCTGTGTTGTATGTGGCCGTCTTGGTGGCTCTGTTGGTAGCCTCCATCCCCGGACACTCGCCTGAGGATGAGCTCGGTAAGAAGCCTCGGGGTTCTCCGACAGCCCCACCACAGGAGGCTTCAGGACGGGAAGTTTGGACCAGTTGGTTGGTTTGTTACGACGGCGCTTGATGATCCTCCTCACGACGTACTTTTTCCCGGCATCGTTCCCATCAGGCAAATCACCGAGCCACCACGCCGAAGGGTTCAATTCTTTCAATTTTTCGATGGACTGTGCCGATAATACGGATTCATTTTGAAAAATTCCTGAGCTTGATGGAACTATTATGTTATGAACTTGTTGAATAACACTTGAATTCTTCGGAGAACTTTCTTTTCTGTGCTTCAAGCCATTATTGACTGAAGTTTTTTCTGACTTTTTAGAATGAGCAACGATTTTATTAAACTTCTCAGGCTGCTCGCCGGAACTTTGAGGGAGCATTTGGTTTTTCTGGGTAACGATGAGGTCTACAGTGAGGGCTTGTTTCTCATTGTCGTCTTGAACGCTGACCTCAGGCGGCAAATCCGTACCATTGCCTCCTAGAGATTGCTCATTTTTAATTTTATTTTCCCCATCTATGATGATGTAGTCACCTTGGATGTGATATAATTCTTCCCTGTCATTCATAACTTGTGAAAGTGAGTCTGGGAACTTTCTGGTTCCTGTTGCAGTTACTTGACTTTTTTGCCCAGCAAAATATTCCTTCAAGTTTTCCAGCAAGTCTGGTCCTAAAGTATTGAGTACTTCTCTTGTTAAAGTTTCACTGGTTTCCCCGTGCTCGGTCAAGACTGTTGGTTTGTAGCCTTGACCGATGACTTTTGACCAGTCGCTGTCGTTGGCATGACTGACGAAAAGGACGGGGCGGTAGACGATCACGACGTGTTGAGGAGACCTCATCGACGAAACTGCTGGAGCCTGAGTCGTGGGTTCCTCAGGTGCAACCTCGGTCTGCTGCTCGACGTCGGCAATGTCAGAAATATTTTGAAACAAGATTTTTTCTGCGTGCTGGAAAACTTTACTAAAGTGCGTGATCATTGCGTTCATTGTCTCGAGGCTAGGATTTTCACCTATGATACTTGAGATATTCTCAACCATTTCTGACACGTGTTTAGGAATTACAAAGGGAACTTCAGACTGTTGACTGAGCTTATCTGGTGCAGCCATGGAGCCCGCGTTTACATGAACTGTTACGTGTTTTTTTCCAGCGAGTGCTGGTCGTTCCTCAAAACTAGCGGGAATCCCCTCGTCCAGGTGCTGGGCTAATCTTGTTAACTTTGACTGAAGCTGCGACAAATAATCGCTCTCTTGTAGATCATCATTCAGGAAAAGATCGATTTTTCCTTCTTCCTTGTCACCATCCGAGTTTCGGATTTCTAACTCATTTTGATTATAGACAGTTTGATCTAAAGCTGGCTCGGTATTTTCTAAGATAATTGTTGGTGACTCAGATGGCAATGATTGAGAACCGTGTTTTTCATTAGGGTGATAATAATCAAACTGTGCTGGCTGATCATTTACGGGAGGTTTATTTAGCTCTGATGCACTCGCACCCTTGAAAAGAATATCAATCGGAAGCGGTTTAACTTGCGATGGAGACGAAGGGTCCACGTAGGAAGCACTTAAAAAATATTTTGTTGGGTGAGACTCCGAGGAAATTTCAATGACCGATTTGACTCCGTCAACCATTTTTATTTGATTGTCGTCGCCAAATTGTATTGGAGAACCACCGGCGAGTACTTGCAGTATTTCTGGAGATTTTGCTTCACCCCACGTCGAAGGAGGAGCTCGGGCGGGAGGAAATGCAGGTTGTGGCGACAAGCCCTGTTCACTTGCTGCAGCGTCTGCATAGAAGTGAATGTCCTCAGGATAAGAATGTGTTGAGGGTTTGTTCAAGTTGTATGATTGAATTGTTTTCTGTGGAGGTGAGACGGGGCGATTGCGCTCAGTTGGCAGAGCAGATATTTCTGGACCGGCGTGTATTAGCTTTGCTCTAGACTTTATATTTATTGCAAATTCGTTTTTTGGTTTTGGATCGTAGCCTAATTCCTTTAACGCTTCAAGAGCTTCAGCAGGCAGATCTTTTAACCTTGTGTTCCCAAAATCTGATTGAAAAATTCTTTCACTCGATGGCTCTGACCTCATAGAAGGTTTTAAATTGTGCGAATCTAAATTTTCTTCTGCAGGAGATTCCAGTGAAGTTTCTTCAAGTTGTTTTCTTGTGGTACCTCTGACATACTCGTAAAAATTCTTGGAGAGGCCATCTTTTTCTTGCGAGAAATCATCAATAGGCACCTGTCCTAGAAGATTCCACAAGCCTGAACGGAAATTAACCATACGCGCTTCATCTTGGCCTTCGGGATTCTCTGCACGTACGGAACGACTTAGTGCCTGCCGACTCTGCAACCTCATGGCGGGATCAATGAAGGGTTGCAAACTGCGGAGGTCGTAGCCGACAGCGGGTTGCAGACTGTGGGGGTCGTGGCCGACGGGGATTCGCAGACTGCGAAGTTCGGGTTGGACACGGAGATGATTGAAGCCATCGGGATGCCCTACAGGAGCGCCATCAAAGGCAGGCCTCCTGCCATGCCCCTCCGCCGCCACGCATGTCACTGCAAGATTGGTTTGGATAAGAAACTCACAGCCCAACCTGGCGTCGCTCGGGTCTGATAATCCCTGAGATTGGCAAATCCTGTTATCGCAAAGCCTATCCCATTATCTCAAATCTCCTTCTAACAAGTCTATTTATAATAATTCCCATTGTCACCGTAGATTGAAAGACAAGAATAACTTAACCTAATTAAAGCCTACGCAGGGCCTTACAGAAGATTAGGTGAAGCTTACGAGGAGCCCGCGTGCATATGTCAAGTTGAGACAGAGTATAGCCAGATTTTAGAAAAAGTGAGGTCAATTTCAATCTCAAGTGACGCGTAAATAAAGCTTAAGTGGAGTAAGATTGAACATCGAGTGTTGATTGAGTGAAGCCAGAGTCAAGCAAAAGTGTCCCATTGCAGGGCCAAATTGAAATATGAATAAGGGCACTGTAATGCAACAGTAAATTATTAATCAAGCTTTTATAAGTGAAGTTTGATGCGAGCTAGAGTAAAGCCAAAACGTCGCAAAAGTGAAGCTGCACCGAAGCCATGGTGAAGACAGTGTGGAGCCTGACAGTAGCCAAGGTAAAAGAAAGAATGAAGCCAGTGTGTAGTGTAGGGAGAGAAAAGCTCATGTGGAACAGAATATGAAGCCGAAGTGAAATCCTATAGAGATGTAAAGAAAATGCAGGTATGGTTTGCGTATCATTAACGGGCCTTCAAACACGCAAATGAACTTTTGAAATTAAATAGTAAATAAAAAATATCAATATTAAATTAAATGATGAAATTCATGCTACATGAGGATATTTCTAAATAGGCTTTTTTACACGCCATTTTAAATTGCTTCGGCTGTAAATCCTCTCGATTTTATAGTAAATCAGAACACAGTCAACATATAAATAAATAAATAACAGTGAGAACAAAAATATTATACGAAATACTAAGTACGTCTTTCCATTGCGCGTTATTATAAAAATAGTTGTTCACAGTTGCATAACAAAGCTAACCAAAGCACATCGATTATTATTATTTTTTTTTGCCTGAGATCAGAAGGCTGAGCTCAGGATAACTTCCTCAAAAAACAACTGTCCAATTTGCAACAACGTTCTAGCTTTGCCTTGTGGTCCGCAACTAACCGGTTTGACTTTAGCTTTTGTATCATCAATGATCGCTACCAGTTTTTTAATCCTTTCGTGTCACTTCAATTCTTTTGAAAAACACCACGACGATCCTTTAAGCTGTCAAGCGCACGGCTCTCTCACTTGCTCAAAATAAATACAATTTCGAGAAAGAATTTACATTGTTTGATCCATTTGATCTTGTCAAGCGCGACCTGAACTGATGAATAACGCGCGGTCTGCGGGAGCTGCCACGGCTGTGAGAGCTGTGGCAGTTATGACTGCATGCCACGGCTGTGAGAGCTGCCGCAGTTATGACTGCACGCCACGGCTGTGAGAGCTGTGGCAGTTATATGACTGCCCGGCGATGATGACCGCTGCAACTGCGCCTACGCGCGAGGGCTGTTTTTACTACACATAAGCTCTTTAGACTTATTTATAACGCTTAAAATAATAGTTAGTAAATCATCAATAATTATATAAAACCTTTTTCGTTTGGGGTCCTAGAACGAACAATTACGCCGCTTCACAGCATATGCAAGCATGATTATTTTAAAACCAAGCATAGCAAACAAAAGAATTTCTTTGAATCTTTCTTTTAAGTTCTTTGCTCTAGGAGCAAGGGCTAAAGTTCCGTACGAAGCCATGAATATATTACAGAGACGGTGTTTCTATCACAATGCCCAGCAAGTAAACTTTTCGTAAGCTGATATCAGAGAAGTTCATAACATAGAACGCGCTCTGCCTCTGCGTCCACATGCTGCCACCGGCCACGCTTTTGAATAACGCGAGAATTGCATGGCATTTGAGCCAGGCGTCTCATTTCTTTGTTGGGCTTAAATGGAAAAAAATCCAAACCAAAAGTTTGTTTGAGAACTTCAGAAAAACTTAGTGAAATATTACACTGCGTTTTCCGTGGAGTTTCTCTAAAGCTTCTCTGAAACTCGTTTCAAAAAAATTGTTCAAAGTCTGCAAAAATCGCATTAGGTGCGAATATGAGCAGGGGCAATAGAATGCTTTGATCCTAATATAAGAGAGCAAAAAGTATGTACTTTGCATCACAGTCTGATTCTAAGAGACGATGGGGGGTTTGGAGCGCAATCAAGGCTTTCGAATGGCCGTTTGAAGCGCAGCAATTGTTGGCAGTACACCGCCGACCAGCCACGCTCGGCACGCTGATGCCTTCGTCTGGGCCGTAATTGCCATGGGCTGCGCCACGGCTCCAGGAAATGCAGCGGGCAGACCAACCATGTTGCCGAGCCTTGCTCCACGGCAACGCGTTTGATGACGTTCATCACTAAGTTCTTCAGAAGAGATGTGATGTTATGAGTTGGCAATGCTTTGAAGATGAAATGGAAATGATTAAGACGGGACGAATTTGAGAGATAATTTGACGAATGATAGGTTATATTTGAACTCTAGATCAAAAGAAATTTTTAGTCAAACAGGAAGTAAGGAAGAACAGAACGGTTCAATTGAAATATAACTTGAAATTCTGACATAACAATGCAAGGAGTGAAATTTGTGCATAAAATTATGCGTGTGTTTAACTAAATAACGGCATTGTTGACGGAATTGTTTCTGTGTCGTTCTTAGATTCTTCGAGTGATTAATTCATGATTTGTCAGTGAAATTTGCGTCAATAATAAAGAGATCTTTTAAATTTGTTACTGTGTTAATCTTCCACAACGCGATTATCATACAGAGTTATTCTAAATGATGAACCCAATTTATTCAATTCGTATTTACTAAATTATGAATTTGAAATAAATAACTTATTCATCAAAGGAAAGACAAAGGAGTCAAAGCCTTTTTTATAAATGTTCAATATGTCTCCCTTGTGCTGTACGGCAAACATCTAAACGGTAGCCAAACTCGTCCCACACACGAGAAAACACATCTTCTGTTACTGAGTGCACCGTAGCAGTAATACGGTTCTTCAGATCAATCAGATCAACGTTTTCGCAGAACATTTCGTACAGTTGGTTGGGGTATGCCAAGTTCTCTACTAGCTCTATATTGGTTGACTTCTGTGGACTATGAACAAGCTTTCTTCAATTCTTCCTCGGATCACGCGGTCGGCTTGAGCTTTTTCCTTTACACACTCTTTCACTTTGTTTAAATTTCGTAAACCAACGTTAATGCTATTTTTTGTCAGTGGTTCAATACCGAATTTGAGACGAAATGCCCGCTGCACTATAACTTGCGACTCACTTTATGCAGACCAAAGAACGCTGAAAAGCTTATGTAACTACCGCTACCTATGCCGTCGCCCAATTTCGCGTTTGAATAGGTTAAAGAATGAAATTTTCTCTTCCCATTGGCGTATAAATTATTTATTTTTAATTGATAGTCGAATACATACGAATTTATTAAATTGGGTTCATCATTCAGATTATCCCTGCATTAAATAATATTATATTGCATAATATAAAATTTTTGATCATGTTATGATATTTTATTCCAATATCACATGTTAATCCTTTCTATTAACGACTCTTTTTTTGAAATTTCCAGGCGGTTATCATTGAACTTTTTTACTTCGTGAAAGCAAAGTCAAAAATACCCTTTGATCACTCAATTGATTCAACGAAAATATTGGAAAATTAATTAAATCAGTGAAAAAGTTCCTCACTAAAGTTTTACCTTCAAAATTACCAGCGGGGTTCAAATATTTATAATATCCTCTAAATATATCTTTTAAATTGTGGCTTCAGTCCGCAAAAGCTTAAGATCAAGCTTTGAGAACCAGTGGACTGAACGCAAAATTCCTCCGTAGTGTCCCAACATGCCACTAGTGACCCTACACGCCACTAGAGACCTCAAATGTCACTAGTGTCCCCACATGCCACTAGTGTCCCCACATGCCACTATAGTGTCCCACATGCCACTAGTGTCCCCACATGCCACTAGTGTCCCCACATGCCACTAGTGTCCGCACATGCCACTAGTGTCCCCACATGCCACTAATTACCTCACATCCCGCTAGTGGTCCGCATGCCACCGAGAGGACCTGAATTGGTCACTCATGCTGGATTAATGGCATCATGCCTGGCCAGGGGTTAGGCCGTCACCGCAATAAAGCTCTCGCAGCAATAAAGCTTTCGGCTGCCGAAGCTATTTTGCTGTTGACTGACGAGCTTCCCTAACATTTCTGTTGTAGACTAATGTGTACAGCACTGCTGGAATATTAAACCTTCACAATATTGCTTATTGTGTATGACATAGAAAATATTGCTTACTGTGTTTCACAAACACCACAGGAAATGATCGGATAAACTAGCACTGCTTTCAGGCACACTGAATGTATTGTGGCGTCTAGGTTCATTGTTAGTAATTAATTACATGAAAATACATTCTTTACGATTAGAAAGTTACGTCAAGTTAAATTAAAGTCTAAAAATGAACGTCACCTTGAACGCAATTCCAAGTTGACCTCGTCCCGATTTCCATCATTTTCTGTTCATTACCCAAGAACCTCGTATACCAGTAAAAACTCTGAAGCCTAGAAATTGCTGTTTTGTTAATATAAATCGCATATGAAATGGATATTGGTATATAGAGCGTCTATTAGAGTATAATTTTCTTTGTATAAATATCTAATAACAAAGAATGATTTGTTCATGAGGGCTTCAATTCCTGGATTGGAAAATGAAAGAAATGCGTACCTGTCATCCTAACCTCGACAATTTGAGCCAAGCAAGTTGGCCGTGCGCTGCAGTATAAACGAGCATATATTCCCCTGTTCTCATCCAAATAGCATGAATTTGTTGGACTCGGATGGAACAAATGAGATAGGAATACGCAACCACATTCTTGTTAGGCAACATTGTGCATTTTAGCATATAATCTTTTTTATTTTCCATCTTGACCGCCAAGAAATGATCAAGAGGACGAACTCATAGCTCTCATTTTTATATTTGTGTGGCGGCTGCTGCAAGCTTCAATCGCGTTGCGGAGTTGGAATCAAGTGCAGCTTTCCCACCGTGTTGGCTTAAGCCCTTCAAAGAAAAAGTTATGCCTCAGATATACAAATTCTTTCAGATCGTAGTGAAGAAATATTTGCACAGTTGTCGCATTTTTTGATCACGCGCTCTTTTGTAGAAGTTTTTGCCAAGTTTCCTAAGAAATCTTTCCTGTCGGGTTTGATGTTTCTCGCTGCCGGGAAGTTTTTTCTCTCCACCAAGCAATGGTAGCAGCAGCGGTATTTGTGTTTCAAAATTCTTCTTATTTTTTTTTAACTTTTTTGCTGGCTGTTAGAGAAAAGAACGAGCTTTCTTATACAAAATTACCAAGAACTCGACAGGAGATTGAGTTGTCTTTAATGCGAATGCAGCTGAATACACTTAATGCAATTAAGATTTCATTTAGCCTCCTTTCTTTGTTGCATAAATAACTTTGACTTAGAGTTAGTCTTGCATTAAAACTTCAAATTCATTTTCTAGATTTATACAAGCTTTTATTTTGTATGAACGCAGAGCTGGTACTGAATTTCTTAGGCCAACGTAAAACCATAAAATTAATTAGCTGGTTTTCTTTAATTTTGAATTAATTCTTTTTGTAGCAATTGAGCGAGCACTGAGAGACAAATGATAGCTTTAACCAAGAGACAGCAAATTCTAACAAAGGAAATGAACCAATGCAGCTTTTTAATGCTTCACCAAAGCTGTATTTGCTTCAAACATCAACGTACTGTTTTCGACTCAAATTCTCACTTTATCTGTGACTTTTCTGCTGTATTATAACAAAAGTTTCGTCTACTGTTTTTTCAAGCAACTTTACGTTATGAATTATGAAATTTACAACCCGATGAAAAACATTTCGGATGCAGCTCAAAATATTCACAGTGAAAAATCTTATTGTTCATCTGATTCATAATTTTATAATTTATGGAGGGAGTATTTTTTTTTCCTTTACCCACTGATCGAAATCTAGATTGGACCTAATCTACTTCGAGAATAAAATCACTTTTAACATACGTAGATTGATTTGATAAGTGACCATTGGGGTAGTGTACAGACATATTTAATCTATTTTAATGCCTTACAATCTATTTTAATGCCTTAATTAATGTAATGCCTTACATTCACAATTTTTACATCCATGAAAAAGTTATTTGTTTGATACTCGTACAATTAGCTTGGTCTCAAATTAATTCTTACTTACTTAATGAAAAACCCAGCAGTAGCCTGGCGAGAGAGGAGAGGGCGATCGGACGGCACATTACGATGATTTCTTCAATAATTTTTTTGTTCAGTAAATCTTCATTAACGATGCATTCAGCCTGCTCACGAGGATCCTGGAAATTATTTTATAATTAGATTCAAAACTGGATATTCATCACCGGAGAAACATACAATCATGAACTTTTTATGAGATAAGCAATCAACGATTGATAAATTGCAGTGAGAAAAGCAATTTACTTCTTCCGAAAAATGTAACGTTGCTGGAAAATTGAAACATTTTGAGTTTTAATTTAATATTGAGAACGCTTATATGAGCGAGACAAATCCCCGATACCTTCTTTAATGGCTGAAAGAAATAACACTCGAACATTATTTTAGCGGAAAATGTTTCCCATTAGCTCTAACGTAAATATTCTCTGGCAATACTCAGAAGGATATTTCAATATAAATTAAACACAAAAATCTTCTCAGAACAGATGAAAGAAGTATTGTCTATCATTATGCGTAGGAATAAATCGTTAATGGCCCTTCGCAAGAATGATTTTATAATTAAAAGAGGGAATTGCTGCGTCCATGAATAGTAAATTCTTCACTGTTGTTGAAATTCAACATCTTATTTCCGCATAAGCTTTATTTTCTTATGTTGTCATTATATAACTGCTGGGAACTGAGTGTGCGGCTCACAGAAAACAGTTAAAAGAATATACCTTTAGTATTAGACATAATACATACGCGCAGCTTTATTATAAAGTAATGCGTCCTACACTGGGTGGAAAAAAAAATAATACTAGTATTTAGTTAAAGTTAATACCTACCGCCTAAAATATATTAATATATTACCAGGATTGGGTTGAATCTAAGTAATCTGTCTTACACTTATATAAATTATTCGAATATCTTTTTATATGACGTATTGTAATACCTTCATAATGTAGTTAATAAATTATCAGTGGACTGATGAAAAAACCTGGAAAATTGAAAAAATCAGAAGTTGTGAATATCGGCTGAAATACTGTAAAATATTTTGTTACGTTAATTAAAAAACGTTTGTATTGCTGAGATAAAGTTTCTTGAGATATAAGGTATAAGAATATGCAATCAACACTCTAAAGGGATAAATCATTAGTATTGATTGATTGAATATGTCATCATAATGATTATTGGTTGAAATTATATGACAACAGAACTAAACAAAATTAACTACAAGTAGCGGGTTTTAAGGGTTATCCTTTAAATTAGAATCCGTCAAAATATCACTAGAAAAATCATCTCTATTTGTCGGGCATTCAAGTGACCTTCATAAAATTGGCTCGAAGTGAACGTAATTATTCATGATCGAAAATAATATATTTAACTTAGGTTCACAGGAAATTTCTTTATATTTTCTTCAATTGATTATCACCAGTAATAGTTTGACGGAATACCCTTTAGCATTGATTCGAAAAGAATAATTAGTAATGACAAATATAATAATATTTTCAAATAATAATTTGTATAATTATAAAATTTATTATAATTATTTCCATCGGACTTCCACATCATCGGTTTAAATCAGACACATCAGGCATCGGTCAAAAGAAGCAAGCCCTTTAAAGTTAGTTAAAACTATTCTATAAAAGAATAACTGCCGTGAAATTAGCCTGCCTCGTCCAATGGACGGAGCATTCTTATAAAAAGAAGTCACTCGTCAGGTTTTAATCGCTCAGGGTTAGATATTTTTGTCGGAAAATTTCACTTTTACAGTCGATCACCCCAAATAATTGCTCAAAATTGACATCTAATTAAATAATTAGTTCCCCCGGTTAATTTCACCACGCAGTTGTAACAATTTTCAAACTGATCTGCAGCATCGCGCTCAATATCAATCATCCAGGTATAATGCATTCTATTTAGCAGGGTATTGATACAACCTCAATCATCCTTGTATTATTGCATTGATGATCTTTATGATATTGACATTTCAACCGCAAAGGGAATGGAAAAATCCTTAATTTTCAATGTGTTAATACATTCCTAACCCTGAGGTTTCAATACATTCTCAAAAGGTAGGTATTTACACAAATCAAAGTTGAATAATTATTGGTAGATCGCCCTATCGAAGTTTTTCCGCTATATCAACTTTAATGCTTGACAGTTTTCTATAGCAACTCTTCTGCAATAATCAAGCCTTCGCTTACGTTCGTGGTGCAGATTTTTCGTTCAGCTAAATTGCATTTTTATTATTTATATTTTGAAAAATTCAAAATTTTTTATTGCCATCAAAAGCAACGTAATGTGCATTTTTTTAAAAGAACGACAGCAACCCTCCCCCGAAAAAAAAACGATGAAAAAAACCTATAGGATTCCATAATGGCATTAGGAACAAGTGACCGTTTAGATTTATTCATATAAATATAAGCTAGGTATATGAATCATGCAATATATTGTGAAGTGAGAGCTCGGACGCCATCACTCGCATCTCAACGTGGCCGCAAAAACTCGTGACTGACGCTGACGATAATTGTGCGACGCTGCGGCCAAGTGAGGCGTCGTTTTCTAAAGTCAATTTTTTGTCATGAGTTTAAGAATAGATTGTGCTGAGTAGACTCCTGCGTCTCGAAATAACTTTCTCGAAATGAACCGGGACAGACGAAACGAGACGAGAAAATTCCGGGAAAAAAATAACGGGACAGAGGGTAAATTTTGTCCCGGAATAAACGTATGAACCGAGACAAGACTTCTGTCCTGGACTTTAAAACTTGTGTCCCGGTAAATTATGAACCGGGACGAGACAGACAAATTTGAAACGAGACATAATGAGACGAGACGAGGTTTGTCTTAATTATTTAGGACAAAACAAGTTTTTCGATTACGATGCGAATCATTTCGAAAACATGGGCTGAAGAATGACAAGTTAGCCCTCTATTGCTAATAGGGCCATAGACAGTTGCCAGTTAAATAGAGTTAATTGCAGATTTAGCAAAATTTGTCTGACTAACTGACATGGCAGTTAACTTAGTGGTCCGACAAACATCGCAAACCTGTCGATGTATGCATGGCTGAGTATTGAGTCAAAATTGATACTCTTAAGTCTTAACTAAGGCTTCAATGGCACTTATGGGAACCGTACGAATATGAGTCGAGTTTATTACGCGTTCGGAACGAGTTCAGGCACCGTGGAGCGCATAGGGAGTAGGCACTCAGTGCCTAGATTAGTCGGCTAATTAGTAGACAGTGGAGTGGAGTCGTTGCAAGATATTCCTAATAATACTAAAGCTAGTATTAGATTATCTCTGCCTTTAGTAAAATTTTGTGCTACGCCTCCAAAAAATCTTCACAATTGTGCAGTTTCCTGAATTGTTATGAAACACTTGGGCTTGTTTAACGTTATTTAGAAAGGATACACATAGATATTTCGAGTCTTTTTTAAGATCAAACTATTATCTTTTTTCCAACTTAAATTTTGTTGTATTTTAAAATGTTGTTGATATTTCTTTCCAAACTTTTTTGTTGAAGGAGATTGCTTAAGGCAAGATCAATGAATCTGATTCTGTGATTGAGCTGGAGGCAAATCAAAGTCTGTCCAGTCAGCCGATGTCACCAGCTACAGCTAGTATAGCCTCCTCCAAACCATCATAGAACACAATTTTTGAAAAAAACGTATTTTTCCATTTTCTTTGCTTGTCAAGATTAAGTACCATATTAAACCACAACGTGTATTCGTAGCAAAAATCATATCAATTGCCGAGCTCCAATCAGAATAGTAAAAGGATACGTCTCAAGTTATTATATAAATGCAGAGGTGGGCAGTAGCGCGCTACATGTAGCGGCCGCTACATTTTCAGTAGCGGTAGCGGCGTTCCATTTAAGCAATTGTAGCGGTAGCGGTAGCGCCCGCTACATGTTTAAGTACCCGTAGCGCATATTATCCAGCGCTACCGCTACATTTATAGAGAAAGCCTTTAGATTTTACTTAATAGTATTAAATATTATTTAAAAACCAGCATGATACATACATAATATAAATTACAGAATAAAACTGTACGAAAGATTTCGGTGTAATGTTGTCAACCTCAGCCTGTTACTAGTGTCAACATGTTTGTTGTTACCAGAGGTGGGCAGTAGCGCGCTACATGTAGCGGTAGCGACGCTACATTTAAGCAATTGTTGCGGTAGCGGTAGCGCCCGCTACAATTAGAGCATGTAGCGGTACGGGCCGCTACATTTCAAAGAAGCGCTGCCCAGCTCTGTATAAACGTATGATGGGAAGCCAAATTTTACACCACATCAATAATTGATTAGTCTCGTGATGTCTCGTTAATTAAAATGGCCATAAATTTCGGGAAATTTTAAGGTACCTATTTTAACCGGGATGTCTCGTCTCGTCTCGGTATCGTCCCGGAATTCCTAAGGAGTGCTAAATATTGTCCCGGTTTTTATTGCGAACCGGGACAGAGCCTGTTGTCTCGTCTCGTCTCGGATAAAAAAAAACCAAACGCAGGAGTCTACGGGGGTGCTTGCGAGGATCAATCTGATAGCCAAATGCCTCGTCATCAAATTAGTGACGCACATGAATTGAGATTCCCTCTGTCCCTATCTAGATTCTGGCGAATCCAGAGTCAAGGGAACAGACTTGCATGACCTCAGCGGGAACCCTTGTTGAGCTTGACAGTCTTGACTTAAGTCGGAATTTGTAAGGAAACATCGGATCGGAAACATCGCAGGCTAAGTTGGAGCCAGCGCAAGTTGCCGGCATGTGAATTATCAATACTCCCTTCGTTGCCGTACGCTACTAGGTAATCGTGAGAGCAATGTGAATGCCTAATAGACGCAAGGCGATAGCTATGCGTCTTTGTGCTTCTTTAAAATCACCTACCGAGGACAAATTCAGGAGGGCAGTTTAACTGGGGCGGTACATCTTTTAAACAATAACACAACACACACAAGCCTGCACTCAAGTTTGCGTGGGGCGTTATTTGCATCATTGGCCGTGCGTGCGAGGGTAACTCACAACCGAGCAGACCGCACTTGGGTAGCGTTGCACGTGTGCTGGAAATATTTCACGCTTTAACAAGTCCTACTCAGCAACGAGCGTAGCCTGGAACCAACGCTCGGTTGAGCGTGTCCGGGATCATTGGTTTGGTCGTGACGTTCCTCTTGTACTGGCCACGACTTCCATAGCCGCCCGGGCTCGTTGTGGAACGGAGGGCACGGCCGCCGTTCCACAACGCAAATGGGCAACGAGCGGCCATACCCAGAAACCACAGTTGGGTAAAAATTTAACCTGTCTCGCGACAGACAAGCCGGTGGTCAGACAGGCAAGAATTGAGAGACTCCGTTAAAACCAGTTTGACGACCCTATTTGTCGCACAATTACCGATGACGGGGTAAATGTGTTTCTTAACGTGTCTGCCAGAGCGCAAAAGGCAAGGCGTACCGGTGAACCGTGCCACCGAGAGCCCTTTCTTGAAAGAAGCACAGATGGCGACCTGGCCAGTCTGTTGAGCATTTCTTCGGATATGATATACAACCTCGGGCGCTGTATGGTGAAGGTAAATGCCCGCAAAGTGATAACTGCGGCCTTCGAGATGCAAAGGCGTGACAGCACAGTGGAAAGTGCGGAGGACAGCCAAGGCGACTAAAGCAGCGCCTTGTTTAGTCCAGGGTACTTCTGGTAGCAGGCGAACCGGTTCTGCTATGTCTATTGACCGTGGCGATTCCGCTTCGTCAACTGATGGAGAAGATTTTGCCACGAGCTCACACAGGTGGGTTGATGGTGTGAATGATATACTTGCTCAATCACGATGATGAATATGCTTCATATACTTGCCCATCGCTAGCAAGCGTTGACCAAATGATTGGTCTGGCTTGTGTGTGTGGCTGATAAATGTCCTTCTTTCGAACACAGGACGTCACGTACGGGAAGCCGAAACCGCCCAAAACGGCTTGTCGCAGCACATGCTGGACAGGAACAAATTGAGTGCCTTATTCCTTCATGTGATGGACTCACCAGACCACACCAATTGAGGCGGCACTATGAGATAACTCACAGATTTTCCCATGAACATGGCCGTGCCATGAATCAGTTCCATCGTTGTCTGCAGGAGATTGATCGGGGACAAATATTTGCACCTAATCTCACAGTACTTGAGCAGGGAAAACATTTGTATGTTTTCTTTCAGACGTACGTCAATTCAGAGATCGAACTTCCTGTTGCAAGCGTTTCAATGAGGAATGCAATCATGCAAATTTCGCTCCTGTCTGCCCTGACGGATGGCTGTGGTCGAGGTACACTCATGCTTAATCTTGTTTTAAGGTTCTCGCCACATGTGCCTTAGCAGGCACCTGCCGAAGTTCGGGCCGCAGCAGCAGCAGCCCGAAACTTGAACTTTGGTATTAAGATCACTTGACTGCTTAAATCGCAAGTTTATCAAGAATTTCAAAGCAAAGAAAATAGCCAGAAAATTAACCATTTTTTAAAAAGGAAAGCTTTTGGAGTCCAGCTTCGTCATCAGTTCAAAACCTAAAACACAGGTACAAACAATTAGCAAATAAATTCACATTGAAACATAAATCGTCAAATGAAAACAATTAAGAATGCAGTAAATATGGGCAAACAAACCTATCTTTTTACAATTTCGAGGGGATATGAGCTGTTGGCGGCATTTAAACTAGGCTTTTCTTTAAAAATATAAAGGGACTCTAAAATTCGCAGGTCGGAAACACCGGTCGTAGAGGCTAAAATTCGAAAATCAATATCGGATAACGGCACGTTGCACTGCTCGGCATGAATGCGTATACTGCTATAAGAAGGGGATGCGCAAAAAGGTTTCCTGTTCTAAAACTCCTTCCTTTATGCTCCGCCAGCCTAGTATAAAAATTGCGAGATGTCATACCGACATACGCAGATGAGCATAGCGCACAACTATATTGATAAACTAGGGACGATCGCATTGGAACAGGAAGTGTATCCTTATACTTGAAAAAAGAACTGATTTTAAAATTATTCACCAGCAATACATGAAGATTTACATTTGGAAGGTATTTAGAGAACAAATCTTTCAACTCTTTAGCCATTGACTCCGATGCGGGACCAAAGTAAGGAACTGAACAATAAACAACATTCTTATCGTCACGTTCGGGAGCAACCTCAGAATATTGTTTAGACTGAAATTTCTTAATTTGGGTGTAAACCAATTGCGACGGTAACCCATTAAGTGAAAACGTACAGCGTAGAAATTCAAATTCAGAGAGCATAGTATGGAAAGTAGAGCAAATACATAAGCCTCGGTTCATTAACGTATGAATCTCATTTAATTTGAAACGAAATGAACAAAAGCTAAAAAGCTGGTGCTTGTAAGCCGGTAAACGTCGATTTTCGGTAAACAGATATCTGAAAACGGCCATTTGATTTTGTGACATTGCAATCATGAAAAGAAAAACTATTGTTTGATTCAAGCTCGATGGTAAACTTGATGGATTTGTGCTGGAGATTAAGATAATCAAAGAAAAGGCCTACATGAGAGGGATGATTGAAAATTAAAAAAGCAAAAAAAAAAAAAAAGAAAAAAATATTGCGAAGGCAAAATCTCAAAAATTGTCATGAGCTTAACATCACCGTTGGGAGGTTAGGTTTGTATATTCAAAGTTTCGTTCAGATATGTACAGTAGTTTAGAAGAAATGTCTTGCTCACTGCGAATTTCGGCAGGTATCGCCACATAACTCACAAATGAAAGTGAAATTCCAAATTTTTTTTCAAGGTAAACATCACCGTTAGGTCCTAATAAATACGGCCGCGAGACTGGCCGTGAACTCCAGACTTGCAAGCAAGTTCTGGTAAACAACGGTTATGCGAATAAAACTATCGACGACGAAATCTCAAACAATCTAGCACGTCAAAACCAAACGGACATTGAACCAACATCCAACAAAAGTATTATATTAATTTATTACCAAAACCAGATGACTGAAGGTCATGATACTGACGAAAGAGTCCTCAAATCAATTCAGATAAAGTGAAAAGTTCGAGCAATAAAATACGGTGCTTTAATCGAACTTGCCTGAATTATTACGTTATCACAGTACATCAAGGGCCAGAATAGTCATCATGACTCGTAATCTTGTGGCAAGTCATGCTGCTCTCGAGTGTCAGCTGCATTGTAGAGCTGCGCTACCATACAATTATTTAATGTTCGAATTATTACATGTTTTCAAGAGAAACCGAAACGTGTGATAAGAAGACCACTTGTCCGTGAGTTGCAGATAAAAGTCTATAAATAAAACCTTGTTGATAACTCATTATGTTTGAGTTTTTAGCGCATTTTCTCATTTATGGAAAAAGGCGCTATTGTGCTCGTCATGTCAGTCCGTCTGTCAATCTGTTCGTCCGTCCGTCTGTCTGTCTGTGACTTCACGTTTTCGTCGATTTTAAGAAAATGCGCTCTCTGTCACTCAATGCAGTGAGTACTGAGAAATATTTTTTTTTCACTTGATAGAATAGTCTAATTATAATACTATATCAAATTGTTTGGTGAAGTTTCTTATCTTAATGTGAAGAGATGCTTCACGGGTGTTTTAGTAAAAGCTCTTATCTATGTCAAAAACAATCGTGTACATTAACACCGCATTCATCTTCAGACTGATTTTGAAGATAACACTAACACTATTATGTGACCTGGGAGAAAGCAGAACTTGAACGAGCTCAAGATAAGAGAACGCAACGTTCGTTATTAATTCTGGAAGCATTGTCGCCAGCCATGCCGAGTCTATCTACTATATAGGTACCAAACGGTCAAACCATAGTCCACTGGTTAGTCGATCGGCATCGACTAGCGCTGTGCCATGGTGCGGCTCTCAAAACGTAATTTTTCATACATAAGTACTTATATCATTTGTCACTTTAATTCGTTAGATCATCATGAATATTAATGCAAAGAAAACGTAAATTAAATTCGCCATATCTTTCGTGTTTTAGATTTTATAGTTGATTGTACTCATATTATTTAATTTTTGAAGCAATGATGGAGCTGGTGCCTCAAGAGATGTAGAGGATTTACCTTGCGCTTTCTTGGCTTATAAATTATTGGTTTAATTTTTCCGATGTTCTTCTGAGGAATGAGTTTGGAATATTATCAAAGGTTTTAAGTTATTTTATGATTTGAGGTGCTGCAAGTCAAAGCACCTATAATTTATTAGAATATGGTATGGTGATATTGCGACTTGCTATACAATCCCGAAGTTAAAGCATATAATTTGATCATTTCAGTTTTTTTCTTTCTTCCAAAGCACGTACTTTAATGACGAGACCTATTTGTACACACGGAACTCCACAATACATTCGTAATTTTAATAGTAATTTCGTTCGATTCCTCCATTGCAGAGATATTTGACAGATTCTAAAGCTTTTTACACACCACAAAGATGTTGGCTTCAAGCAGATCAGCCCTCGCCTCCGCACGCCAGTGCAGGCAAATGTCGCACGCAAGCAACAAACTCAGCGGTCAAGTGGCCGTCCTCACCGGCTCCACTGACGGGTAAATAATCTTCTCCACAATCAACCTAAAGAATTTATTAGCTATTTATTTGAAGAAAACATTATTATAAGGACGATATCATTTTGAATGATTAATTAATGATTCACGAGAAAGTTCTTCATTGTGTTTTTTTACGACCATAACTTAATTGGGTTAATGCCGAGATCAATGTGCAGAATTATTTTTATATTTATTGTCACCGGAAGGTTTCTTTAGTTCAACCGTCAGTGTCATTTTAAACAGTCAGTATGATTATCATTATACTCCAATGAGACGCAGTTTCAAAATCATTCACATTTCCCATACTCCGGTAGATCATTAACAATTTAGTTTGTTTTTGTCTTAGCCTGCGTCGCCTCTACGTTGTACTATCTGAAGCCTATTATACGTCATTTACTCCTTGCATTAAGAACCTGATTGACATTGACTCAAACATTTTCCTATGTCATACAGTTGTTTACCTAAAACTAGCCGTGATAGCATTATAAACTAATTAGAAATCGAAGCCTTATTTCTCGATGTGCATAAAAGCTTTCTGCTAGCATTTTTATTTTAATTACTAAGCCGATCTGTGGACGGATTTGAGATAAGCTGGAATATCTCATATCTAGTAGCATTGATATACGCTACAAAAACTAGCCAGCCAGCTCTCCGAAGTTCAATTCACGATAAAGGTTGTGAAATTATTATTTATTTGGAAAATTATAATTCGTTAACCACGTACACAAATCGTGTTAACTACATAGGATTGGTCTTGCGATCGCGAAGCGCATGGGCCAGGAGGGCGCGCGCGTGGTGGTAAGCAGCCGGCGGAGCCACAACGTGGAGCGCGCCGTGCAGGAGATGCACGACCTCGGCTTGAAGGACGTGCTTGGCGTGCAGTGCAATGTCGGCAAACCCGAGGACAGGCACAACTTGATCGATCAGGTTAGTGAACTGTTTACTATTGTTTAAATGATTATCATTGGCGTGCAGTGCAATGTCGGCAAACCCGACAATGTTGATCCCACGACTGGTCAGTTACAAGTTGTTCATAATTTAATTGGTAAATATTGGGCAAAACTGTCGGTTGATTAAAAGAAGTATCTGGAAATTCCGCTTGACAGGCGAGACTGTCCAGCGAAAATATAACATGCATCGTGACATGTTTACTGCGCAGCCACATGCGCGTAAATGCTTTATTAGGCTCAATGAGAAAAATGTATGACACAAAAAAAATATTTATATATGAATGTTCTGCATGTTTACATTCACGATTAGCACAATATTATTTTTAATGGTAATTCATATTCTTCTCTTACGAATGTGTTGCTCAAGAAATTACTTTCTGATTTGCAGGCGGTTTGCAAGTGGGGTGGAGTTGACATTCTCGTGACGAATGCAGCCGTGAATCCGGCGACAGGCTGGCTGCTAGATGTAGGCTAAACAATTAATATGGTTTTTATACGCTTTATAATTATCTTCATAATTAGTCATTCATATATTTTTTGCAACTATCTTGAGCTTAACATTTGGTGTATCACTATGCTTATTCATTTATTCCACGTAAATTATTGTAAACCTAAAGCTACAAACTATCTGCGTTCATTGACATCAAGAGCGCGTTACAGCTAAAGGGTGTCATGAATTGAACCTTGAAGTGGCCTGGAGCTGACTTACCCATCTATTTCTCCAGTCTATTGACTGCTAATATGTGAATTCTTCAAAGATTTCAAAAAAATCCGTCTTGTTGCAACAGTCCAGTGTTACGTTTGTAGTTTGCTTTACATCTTGGCTACCCAAATTTTAAAGATGGAAAAGTAAAGGTAAATACGAGTATGAGTAAACAAATATTGTTCAAGAACAAATCTAGATAAACAGCGATTTCAAACCCTTACTAGAAGAATGAGTGGCGAACTCGCAGCTGTTAATATAATTTCCGGAACCTTCTTACTTTGCACGCAAGTTCATCTCACTAATTTTTAAAATTAAATCACATATTTTCTGGGGGTTAAAAACTTCAGATTTTTCTTGCTGCACCATCTTGACTCTTAAATTTTACTCTACATCACAGTTTTTTCTTATGCAAACTTTAAATATGAGCATAGGTTTGGTGACAATTCGTAGAAATACGGAACAGAAAACAGAGAATTTTCACGACTAGTTTCTGGTTTCGAACCAGACCTACCAGCCAGGCAGGTCCAATCATGGTTATGTAAACTACTTGGTCACCCCAAGCTCCAGGATCTTCAATTTGAATTATAAGCTTATAATATTATGAGGCTGGAGACCTCATGGTTTTCAGGTCACCACGCTTAACACGAATCAAACTCAAATACTTCAATGCAGTGCAACCCAATTATAGCGGCCTAATTCTTTGTGCTTTCTTAGGAACGGAGAAAATTCTGATCACAGGACTTGCCCTTATTATTTCTCAAGTAGATATAATAATGATCAATTTGCGTTCAACATCTAAGGAACTAAGTTTTTACACAATAATGAATATCTTTGTGTATATTTTAAATTTTAGTTCATGTCGATAGCACGAGTAAATCTGAAATACTGAGAAAATTCGATTAGAAATATTTCGAACTAACGGTGCAAATTGTGTGCAGTGTTCGGAGTCAGTGTGGGACAAGCTCTTCGACATTAATGTGAAGAGCACGTGGGCGCTCACGAAACTCGTCGCACCGCACATGCAGAAGAAGAAGAAAGGGTCCATCATTTACGTATCCAGTGTAGCAGGTTTCGGTGGAATCGTACCCAACGCTGTACGTACCTTCAATTACTGACCGTCAAAAGAAACAATTATTTTTTCATACCTGAACTCGCTGCTGATAAAAGTGTCATTCATAGATAATCTAAGGTTGAACGTGTGCGATCATATTAGTTCTAGATGCGAGAGAGACATATACTTCTCAGCAATTCAAACAAATAACGCATCTTACAAAAGAGGTGTAGTTAAAATTACTATTTATGATCCATTTTTATGATCGTAATTTATCTTTGATAACATTTTTCTCAATAGGCAATGAGCGGCTACATCGTCAGCAAGACTTGCTTGCTGAGCATGAGTAAAATGGTCGCTCAGCAACTCGCTTCTGACAACGTGCGGGTGAACTGCCTCCTGCCTGGCCTTTTCAAGACCCGTTTCGGCGAAGTGGTGAGTGTATTTCACGGGAATTCTCGAAAATAGTTAAAAAGTTTGCTGGGTTGTGATTGAGGGAAGTATGCCTAAAAGTTATGCTAACGGGGTAAAGGTTTATGGTTTATATAATATAAATATTATAGTATATAAACGCAATAGGTTTATGTGCACAATCCCAAAAATACTCCCGATTGAAACCGTGCCAGACACATCGAACCTACACATTATTTTGATGTATGTTTCTTTTCAGTTGCACGCGGACAATGAAATTTCTAAGTTTATGCTTCCAACCATCCCGATGCGCAGGTGAGTTCAAAGCAGCTAACATTTTTGGATTAAAAATTAAAAGATGTAATAGCTTTAACATTTTTTACCGAAGTCATGAAATAAACATCGTTTTTCACATTGATTTCTGGCTCCTCTAGATATTTATTCTGCTAAATTATGGCAGGTTTGGTGAACCTGACGAGATCGCAGGCATGGCCGCCTTCTTGGCCTCGGATGACGCGTCCTACATCACAGGGGAAAACTTCGCGGTCGCCGGTGGCATGCAGACCAGACTCTAGACCAGACTAGACCAGACTCTGAATCAGACTGAAGACCAAACTGTAGACTAGATTCTTTAAAATTGTATGGTCATGACCCACAAGGGGGGCAATGAGTATTACTGGGGGATATGCGGGATCTAGCTGAATGCTTCCTCCACGGCGATTAATATTTTAAATGTGCCTGAGCCGCCTAATATTAGGACGTTTGTAGGAGGCATACAAATGTGGGGGCCATAACAGGTAATTGGTGCTTCTGAGAGGAGTTCATGCACTGAGCCAGGGTCTGAGAAGCATTGCTTTTGACACTCGTTAATGCTGGTTATGCGTCTCCACGTCATTGTTGGCCTAACACTATAATGACAAAGAAGCTACCAAGAAGAATAATGTGCAGTATCACATACCGTTGTCAGTTTTATAACCATAATTATTTTTCACTCCAAAATATTTTTCAGGAATTATTCTCGAGTTAGATAGTTTGTTGAAAATTGGAGTTTGAAGCAATGTAAATCAATTATAACAATCATTCAGACCTCAAAAAAGCGGAATGTCGGCAACCAGTTCGTCGTAGTACACCGGAAACCAATGAGAGTGCATGATATTTCTACATTGTTTCAAAATAGCACTTTAACTCATGGAGGTTTAAGATGTTGTCAATATTCTATGACGTGATACATAAATATAAGATTCATCGATAAAATATGCTTGCATTCAGTATATTAAATGGATCAATTATCTTGATATTACGTAATATATTGATATATTAAGCTCAGCTAGGGAAAGATAATTGTTTTGTGAATCTACTACACTGTACTTGACTATAACGTAAGTTAGGTAATGAGTGACGTTATTCGTTTGAATAGAAATACTTAATAAGCTTCCTCTGTGCGAGGAGAAAGACGTTTTCTTCTATACCAGGGGCCATACTTTCAAAATTCGCTAAGTGAACGTAAGTACTTACGCTCTATTTTCCTGTCTATGATTGGTGGATTTTGCTTGAAAAGCCGTCAATGATTGGTGGATGGACTTACGATCTCTTAACTTTTTTGAAAGTATAGACCCTGATATGAGCGAGCAATGAGTGGTGAGAAGGACAAGAAATCAACCTGACCGTTTAATTACTGAGGTATTGTAAAATTCTACATCTTAAACTAGCATCTATTAAAGAAATTTTTGAACTTAGTGACCCCATTCTACGTCAACCGCAACCAAACCATTTCGTTGTGAATTTTGTTCTAAATCATTGAGAACCATTTTTTAGATTACCTGTTTTAAGGCTTCATATTTTGCCTTCAATTTTTGGGATCAAAGAGACTCCTGGCAATAAGGTTTTCTAGTTTTCGATTTATCAAGAGAGATTTTTTTTGCATCTGCCACACATGCGTGCACCGAGAATTGTTACATTCTGACGCTCAGTGACTCTGCCTGTTCAATGTGTTCATTCCAATCATCAAACAACCCTAAACAATTCCACTTATCGACTGAATTCAAGTGTTCTCATATTGTGGTGTTCGAATATCAGAAGTGCTCGTTTGTTAATGTATCATTCAATTGACGCTGAACTAGTCAAAGATATTCTATGTTGTCACGTCCTTTGATTTAAATACTGACATGGTCTCAGTCGACCATACTTCGTAGCCGAGAGAGCCAAGATAAGTGTCAATTTATTTGGGCATTCAAAGTAAGAGCTGCGTTCTGTCGAAATGAAGAGAAGTTGTATCGAACTTTTATGATATCATTTAGCTCATTACATTTCTTCGTGATTTTTGACAAGACAATTCGCTAGCTTCATTATTAATTGTTAAGGTGACTAATGACGCAGCAATCTGCCTTGTATTATGTTACAAGCATTCGATTGTTAAGCTAAATTACGATTTATTTTCTTGTTACGTTTACTTGTTGTCTGTCGAACGTATGCTTCTTGCGTGTCTAGTCGTATTGACTGCAGGGACCAAAGTTCCTTGCTAACTAATAGTTAAATTAGAAAATGTTCTTCTATTTCGTTGAAAATCATCAACGATAAATATGCCTGAAAATCCCTACACTAGAGTGCTGATGATGACAGTTAAGGGCATAATTGCTCATTGCACTTACTTATTAGACTCAACTTCGAATTTCCCAAGCTTTTTATTTAACTATGCTAAAATTAACAGAGTATATTTGGCCTCAAAAAGGAAATTTCGTCGGCTCAGTTGCCGCTATTTAAAACCTGACCAGGTGTAAGATATTATGGAAGTTTTAATTAGTAATAACATAAAACTCTTAGATAGTAAAAGATTTTCAATACCTTGCCAGCCTTAGAAGACATCGTGCGAATCGTTAGATTTTATTATAAGCTTCAATTCGTGATAACTTATATTTGCTATAAAAAACTCTATGATCATAAATTGTATAATTTTCCTCCGTACTGTATTCCTCCGTACGATTGACTAGCAGAGGAGCCAAAAAATAAAAATCAAAAATCTTTAATCTAAGTCAAAGTCATAATTTTACATGTCCAATACGCGGGTCCAGCCTTTATAGCTTTTACCTCTGCTTAATTTTGCCTCTGTCTTTATTTCCGTCTGGATTTAATATTTAGACTTTCACTCCTTATGGTAAATTAATTCCTCAAAAAATTTACGATGTTGTGATTGGGTTGAGTTGAATTTACGTAGTTTGATTCTTGGTACTTACGAATAGTAAAGTATTAGTAAATTTATCTGGGCACAGAATAGTAGATGTTATACCCAATGTTTCTTATCAGAGAAACCGTATCAACGAAGATATACGTATCAGTCTTTAGCCTCTCTCACAGAACTCAAATTACAGCTGGCAATTCACAAGCCTACACATAATTAGTCTGGATATTGAAACTTGAACTGGCGAAATAAAGTTCGGTTTTATCTGAAAAAAAAAACTTTGTAGCTGATTTTTGTCCCTAAAAGTTAAATTACACAATAATAATGGCAGAAAACACTAGAAATTTCTAAGACAAAATTTATTACGTCCCTCATATGTTCGTAAAAAGCAGCTGAAAATTTTCGCAATATAGAAAACTGAAACGGATCGCAGGTTGTACGAAAAAGGCTCGATATATGCTACCCACTAAATTAAACTTTTGAGCACTTGGCTTACCACGCAAAGTTTAGAGCAAAACTTGTAATATCCGGTCGTCTATTTTTAAGATTGAGCAAATCTTGGGCTGATTTCAAGAATATTTCATAATGGAAAAGTAGACTTCAAGAACTATCACTTGACCTTTGAGCTGGGGTATATAGACACATAAAATTATAAGTGCCAGCTGCTTGCATTTTCTCTAAAGAATGATGAAAGATTTTTTTTAATCAACCGAATCACAAGAGGCGAAAGCTCCACTATAAAGTTGCACAAGAAGTCCCTAATAAACGCTATAAAAGCAATCAATTGGTGGAAACGGATATAAGAAACAAGAAATATTTTTGTTCGAATTTATTGAGTGTGCTTCACAGCTAATATCCGTTCTGGTCATATGGCAATCTGCCTTTAATTGCATCTAGAATCACCGACACTGAGCAAACTAGCCGTAAGAATCCATTCATCATCAGTTATAGTTTCTGCCAATTACATTTCATTAATGCCTCGAAGTTCATTTGGTTATGTGGGCTGCTTAGATGTCGTTTACCACTATTAAAAATGGTTTTCAGTTGGTCCAATCAAAGAATACTTCTTGTTAATTAGAGATCAACAATCATTCGTGCTTTCAATTTCCAGTTATTTCCATTTTTAACACGTCTGACAAATAATTTTGCTCACTGATCTCGGTCGAGCTTGTATTGTTATAATTTAATTTCAATTAACCAAGTACAAATATATTATAAAATGACAACTACGTAAAGTCTGTCCAGTAATGGGGTTGTAAAATACAAAAACAATTTCATAAAGAATTTTTTTAGCAAAACTTTGTGAAAAATGTTGATTTATGAAATCCTCATCTTCCAAAAGCTGCGATACAATACTTGTCCTGCAGACCATCAAATGTCATCAGCAGATTTCCTCATGAAAACGACCATGTAACTCAGTCCACAATACTTCCAAACGACTTAGAGGTAACTTGGAAAGTCTGATTTCTCAAGTATTTTTTTGTTTAATTTGACAGTTGTAGTTAGAGATTGCTGATTTGATTGCTGAATTATCGAGTTTAATATGTCGAGTTATAAAAATCGATAGAGCTATCGTCAATTTTGCCGGGCTAACCGAGGTATAACAGAGGTTAATGAGAAATGTGTTACTTGCATTGTTAAAGATCGACAAAATAATGAAATTCTGAGAGCTCGTTATATTAGGCTGTGGTTTGATATGAAGCCATCAAGTTATATCGCTTATTGTCCTATTAAATAACAGTGATAATTTTGACAGTGAGCAGCTATTAAGTAATGAGCAGATGTATATGAGAACGATTAGGACTGGCCTTAGATAGGAGCCTGGAGCAGAAGTGAGTGGAGAAAAACCACAAAACATTTCGCCTATGGGGAAAATAAACATTAAAATCCAACCATACCAAGTGAAAGTTCGCTAAAAACTCGATTGATTCTATTGCTTAAAGTTTGCATTCAGGTTATTTCGAGCAGTTTTCAATATGTGCACGACACGCTGCCTAACAAATGCTTTTCTGATATCCCGTTTAATTTGTACGATGCAAAACAATCATGAGGAAAGTGTATCGTGCAATGCAAACGCTTATGAGAACACTATTGATGCAGCTGGGCCTTAGGGCCCGCTATGCATTTTATATTTAAATAACTAAATGTCCCATGATGATTGTAATTTCTATTTTGTTAAGTCTGCATTTTATATTTAAACAACAAAATGTCCCATGATGATTGCATTTTGCAGTTATTCTGCACTGAACCGCGTTACAAGCAAAAATGTGGGAACCTAATCTTTATCTTGTTGAACATCTGCATGCGTGTTGAGTGGCTGTGTCTGCTTGGGGGAGGATGTTTCACGCTGATATGGAGGTCACATTACCTTCCTCGTACTGTATCGTTCACTCTATCACCGAGTTAAATATGTCAGCTCTTCATAATATTATGCACACAAAAGCAATAAATTATTTTACAATACCATGTCAATTTTACATAGTTTTCATTACTACTGCCGACACAATATCATAATTATGTAATGACAGTCTGTATATCTATAATTCACAATGACAGCTCAACGTTTAAGTCAATAAAAAAACAAGTACAGGTTAATTAGACCAGACTCTAGACTTAATTAAGCTCATGCGACAAGAAATGAACAAAAAACTTGTAATTCAGATTTGAAGCACAAAAGAAACGAGTCAATCCAGTGTATAATACATTCAAAGTTAATCTACGTTATACGTACTTAATTTAATATATTCTACGTGACTCTCTTTTAAATCAATAGATCTTCAACAGCAGGTCCCTATGAAAGGGTACATGGATCTCAACAAACTCACAGCGTATATCTCAAAGCGTCGATTATCGGTTATTATCATCACTACCATATATTATTTAATTCCAGATCGAGTTTAGCTTAAATAATTAGTTCGAAATATCCTTGTGAGTCCGTTTGTACGGGAAAACTTGTTCAACTTTAACTTCGATTGCACTAGCGACGTTATCGCTATATACCTACTCATTTGGTGATTATGAAATACTCCGAAAATAGAATTCACTAATTATATCAGCCCACCAAATAATAAGAAGTTCAACTAATGCTTCTCATTAACTAAATATTAATATCAAGTATTATTTGATGGCACGCAGCAATTGCGCCATGGTACCTCTCTAACAAAATTTAGATGCGGGCCTGACACTGATATCGGGTTCGCCTATAGACTATAGGAGCGCGTAAATCAGCCGCTTCAAATCCACTTCGGCTTTGGGTTTGAAAGGCAGCTTTGGGTAGCTTTTCAGCTCGGGCAACCCTTCTCATGCTCTCTGGTGACTAGTAAATCGGAAAGGGGATTCTGACCAGTGCCTATACTTTCAAAACTCGCTAAGTTAACGTAAGTAATTACGCTCTATTTTCTTGTCCATGATTGGTGGATTCTGCTTGAAAGGCTGTCAATGATGAAAGGCTGATGAACTTACGACCTCTTAACTTTTTTCGAAAGTAGGGCCCAGAAACCGACTTCGATCGTGTCGCAGTGCAGTGCCAGAATAACTTTGCCTCGAGTGTAGCGACTATTCGGCCGAAGCCTATAGGTGGTCCCTGAATTTTGTTAGGGCTATTGTGGTAAGCTACGTAAATGCATCTACAAGTGCATGGTACTCGATTACAGCGTGTTTGGGACACACTGCGCAAAACATACCACAATCAGGGTAATCACTTCATTGAAACTCCGTCAGATGAGCAAGGCGATCGAACCACACTATCAACAATTGAGGATGCGTTTCAGAAGTTTCATCAGAATTGCGAACGACTTAATTGTAAATAATATTGTTTGATTGAACGCTAAATATTCTGTCAACAAAATACCAGTGTATTTTGTACCAAGTTTTTGATCTTTTACAACACTTTTCTTTAACTTTACTTCTTGTTGTTTGTTTGTTTTCTTTAACTTTACTTCTTGTTGTTTATTTGTTTCTTTGTTGGTTTGTCTGTCTGCTACGAATCTTATAATCGATATTTAACACACTTCTACCTGTCCAATCGATCTAAAATTTTGCACACTTGGGTAAAGTTGGAGACAATGCATGAATCAATTGACAGAATATATAATTTCAAAAAATAAAAAACAATTTAAATTGAAAAAAAATTGAAAAAATAATTTTGTCTTCTACAAATCTTATAATCGATATTCAACACACTTCTACCTGTCCAATAGATGTAAAATTTTCCACACTTGCGTAAATTCGGAGGCAATGCATGAAACAATTGACAGAATAAATGATTTTTGAAAAAATTAATTTTCTTTAATTTTATATATAAAATTTAAAAATTAAGTTGTGTAATATTTCATAATAAAATAATTCATTGTACATGTGTAACATCGGAGACACTTGATTCTTTAGAAGTGTTGTCTTTAAAAAGTAATTTTTGGTACGACATCAAGGTTAAAATTTATCGATTTTTTATGTTTGTACTAAACCGTTAATTCTCTGCTGAACGGTATTGCACAAAACTCTTTCCTGACTTTGTTTCACGTGACTTAGCATTCGACTTTCCTAAACATGAGTACAAAGTAAAAATGCGTAATACTGAAACAATTCAATCTAATTTCGAAAACAACTAAAATTAGCCGGAACTCCAAATCTTGCCGTGAGAAATTAGGTGTTAACTTAGACACAATTTGAATATTCCCAAAGGGAAGACCAGCTACTTCCGATCAGTTTCCATAGTGTCTGAGTTAAACTACGTCACAGCTTTTTTTCATTTACCATATCTATGATACAAAACAAACATTATATATACTTCACGTACCACCCAACCTTTGATACAGGAGATTTTGCGTGCTTGTACGTTGATAAGAAATCTAAACCAATAGGAAGACGTTCTCACGGACTGACCAGCAGGTGGAGAGTGAGGAGATGTCATTAACCGTGCCCATCATCAGCTCCGACACTCATTTTATGTCAGCAACATACTGTGGGTTAGTCGATTGCATCATCAGCTGGTGTAGACACGTCTCATCGCTACTAATAATCGTTATTTATTTAAATGATCGGGCGGTAGAGTACGACAAAAAAGTCTATAAACTTCACTTCAGTTACTACTAACGAAATATATAAGTGAGCGCGGTTCATCTAGGACTTTCTAGGTCTTGTACTTTTAGCGCATTTTCTCATTTCTGGAAAAAATGCCCTATTGTGCTCGTCATGTCCGTCTGTCTGTCCGTCCGTCTGTCTGTGACTTCATGTTTTCGTCGACGAGAAAATGCTCTCTCTGTCACTCACTGCAGTGAGTACTGAGTTATATTTTTTCCAAAATTCACAGGTGTTTTTCTGAGATATTTGACAGATTCTAAAGCTCTTTACACACCACAAAGATGTTGGCTTCAAGCAGATCAGCCCTCGCCTCCGCACGCCAGTGCAGGCAAATGTCGCACGCAAGCAACAAACTCAGCGGTCAAGTGGCCGTCCTCACCGGCTCTACGGACGGGTAAAATAGTAATGCAGAACTTCAAGTAAAGAATGTCTAATACGTTTCAATTATTCAAAAAATTAACAGTAGAATAGAATATACTCACTTAACTTACCGTTCTATCATAAATGTGCACTTGCTGGCTTTCCGCACATATGTGGCTCTACCACGTATGAAAATCTGGCAGAGGCGCTCGCCTTAGTATCTTATATTGTTTTTCCAATATTTACATGTCTGTTTCATAACGCCGGCTTTTCTATCTGCTCCTAATATATCAGTCCGCCGTTAAAATTAACGCCCGCGATAGATAAGAGCAACACAGATGTTGTTCCCTGAGTTAATCGTCATCTGGCAATAAATGAATAACCATCTCAGATCCCTCGTACAGAGAGCGTCACTAGGTTTTAAGGATACGAGGGGGGGGATGTACTGAATGTGACCATTCGTTTAATTTCACTAGCAGCTGACAACATCTTTAGTACAGCACACAACAAACACGATGAGTACTGTATGTTTATAGCATTAACAACATATTCTTTATTCAGGCCACATTACACGGAATTTGTTGGCATTTTCTACTACTAAAAAAACTAATCATTATAATTTTAAAATGATCTTAAAATAATTTAAAGGGCTTAAGAATATTGGGCTAATGCCAACTTAAAACAGTCCTAATAACGCAACTGATCCAGTACAACTACTCTAAATGGTACACCAAATGAAGTTTCAATATATTGCTATTCCCAAAATCCCCACAATATCAACATACAAGTCATCTCAGAACATGATCATTCTTCATGAGCACAACACTTGTCTATCAAGTGATATTTACTGATGCAATGCTCTTTCTGTTCACTATTATTTTAGTAACATCAAGCAGGCACGATTATTATTATCATAAGATCTATTATTATGGCAGGCTGTTAGTTCGTATTGAATTAACAAGAGTGTTGTCTTTCAGCATTGGTCTTGCGATCGCGAAGCGCATGGGCCAGGAGGGCGCGCGCGTGGTGGTAAGCAGCCGGCGGAGCCACAACGTGGAGCGCGCCGTGCAGGAGATGCACGACCTCGGCTTGAAGGACGTGCTTGGCGTGCAGTGCAATGTCGGCAAACCCGAGGACAGGCACAACTTGATCGATCAGGTTAGTGAACTGTTTACCCTTGTTTAAATGATTATCATTGGCGTGCAGTGCAATGTCTGTCTCTTATACACATCTAGATGTGTATAAGAGACAGNGTTTAATTCTCGTCCTTTCTTAGGAACGGAGAAAATTCTAATCGTAGGACTTGCCTTTATTATTTCTCAAGTATAGATATAATAGTGACGAATTTGCGTTCAACATCTATGGAACTAAGTTTTTACGCAATAATGACTATCTTTGTGTATATTTTTAATTATAGTTCATTTCGATAGTACGAGCAAATCTGAAATACTGAGAAAATTCGAGCGGAAATATTTCGAACTAACGGTGCAAATTGTGTGCAGTGTTCGGAGTCAGTGTGGGACAAGCTCTTCGACATTAATGTGAAGAGCACGTGGGCGCTCACGAAACTCGTCGCGCCGCACATGCAGAAGAAGAAGAAAGGGTCCATCATTTACGTAGGCAGCGTAGCGACCCTTGGCCAAATCATTCCTCACACTGCACGTATCATAATCTACTATTCAGATGATGTAATATATGTTATACAAAAATTTAACGCTCCTAATCTGAGGTAGACTTAAAATTATTCAAGATCGAAAATCGTCAATAGTGTTTGATGCAAAAGGCTGGCTTCGTTTAACATGAACGAAATTGCGTTGTTTGAACACATTGTTCATCAATCATTGTTGGTTATCAGCAAAAAAGACAATACAAACGGTTTCAGGGATTCAAATTTGCTCAAATACTTTTGCTGCATTGCAAAAATTATACCTAATAATGATAATATTAGCATTATTATTGCTAATGTTAATTAACAGGCTCTGAGCGGCTACATCGTCAGCAAGTCCTGCCTGCTGGCCATGAGTAAAATGGTCGCTCAGCAACTCGCTCCTGACAACGTGCGGGTGAACTGCCTCCTGCCTGGTCTCTTCAAAACCCGTTTTGGCGAAGTGGTGAGTGTATTTCATGAGACTTCACTGGAAAAAGTAAACGCTTAGAAAATATAGATTCGAACCAAAGTGTAGTTAGAAACTCATCTGCTTGTCTACTCATTTGTGTAAGCCTGATATAAGTAAACTCATTTTCATGAACTAATAATCTTCATGACAGCCGTTGCACAAATATCGCCTCTGCTCATAATATTGATGAGATACTTTTTTCAGTTGCACGCGGACGAAGAAATCTACAACAGGATGCTCCCGAGCATACCTATGCGCAGGCGAGTTCACAGCAGTATATAATAAACATGTAACTGTTTGCTTTAAAAAAATGGCATAATCGTTACTATGCTTTTCACCGAGATCCAAATTTCAGAATCAATTTTCATCTTAATTTTGCGTTCAGATCGAACCTCCTGAAAATTTCCAGGGCCGGAGAGCCTCACGAGGCGGCAGGTATGGCCGTCTTCTTGGCCTCGGACGACGCGTCCTACATCACAGGGGAAAACTTCGCGGTTGGTGGCGGCATGCCGTCTAGGCTCTAGATTCTAGAAGCTCTAGACCAGGGGCTTCTTAACACATTAACCGCCAGCATATGGCGTTCATTGCAAGCTTGTTTTGTGCCACCGGTGGTACAACTTACATGTAGCGGTTAAACTGTGATATGCGTAGGCAAGTGGGAGTCGTCGTACGCAAACCACCTTTCAGGAGGTACGCGATCACATGGTGTTTTGTGGATGATTTTAATTATTTTTGTTCATCCACGAAAGAGTTCTCTGACAACCACTAATAATAATAATCTGATAACGATTTACAACTTTGCCACACTCTACCTAGCCATTGGCAGCGGTGCAGAGTTAAATTCAGAAATTATGCACAGAGATGCTATTACCATGCAAATGATAATATAAATAAGGTAGTAGGTATATCAGAAGTAGTTTGGGAATTACATCTTGCGACGGTCACGGCTTCAGCGAAATCTGTCTATAATGGCCCATACATGACGGTTCTTTTAATATATATGTATCACTAAATAAATGAACATTGTAATTTTCCTTATTTTTGCTTGAAAAATTGTCTCCAGCGGATCTCGTTGAACTTGTTCTATGCCCTTGCTTCATCTCGACGCCATTTCTTCCAGACACGTGATCGTCATAGTTGGAAGTGCATTACATGCAACCCATTCAGATCTTGTAACCAAGCAAAACACTTAAATAACCCATTAGCTGAAATGAATATATACTTTAAGATAAACACAAGGACACCGACAATTCCGGACAATGCTTCACAACATCCAGACTCAGAAAGTAGGTGTTTAAAAGTGAGCGCAAATTATCAGAGTTGAACTCGTGACCTAGCTACTCTAATTTTAGTGCTGGAACTGAACATTGCTCAATGGTCAATGTATTTTCTTATGGAATTTAGCTAGAAGTGTGCCACGCTTGTTCGGCTATGTCGCGCTCTAGAGTCTAGATGAATAAGCAAAAGATGGCAAAACTTTTTCCATTCTACAAGTTCGATTGATGACCAGCGATTAAATTTTCAAAATTATTTTCTTGCTCGTTTTTGCAAATTATTTGCTTGCTACAGACAAATCACTCTAATCTATTAGCGTCAACGCTGCGTTTATGCTGGATACCCTTCTTAATCAAACATGCAGTACTATGAAAAATTAACAAGATCGTATCTTTGTCGCTCATTCGAGGTGCCTCTCATCTTATGTTGTAGCATACTCGTAATTAACATACTCGTAACATATCTGCATAACGATACTCGTAACATATCTGTATAATTTCAAGGCACAATTGTAGGATTATTTTGGAATCCCATTGTGGCATTAACGGCCCTATTATAGAGTTGTATTGCAATCCTACTGTGGGGTTAACGGCCCCATAGCAGGATTGTAGTAAAATCCTTTTTCAGGATTAACGGCCCATTTACTCAGTCCGAAAATTTGCACGCAGTTTTGTTCGACAGCATGCGCTAACAAAATTTTTTTCAAGGGGAGGGCTGATCATTCAATCTACCAGACCATTCTTTTTATATTATATACAGAAAAGTGGTACAAGGTGTCTCTCGATTGCGGAGTCCTTGTCTTCATACACTCGTATAAATAGTTTTGGTTTGGAATAGTCAAATATGATTTAGATTCGACAACAATAGCAACGTAAAGAAAGAATGCATACTTGAATATTTTTTAATGTCCTTTCCGTCTTAATATTTATTAAATTAATACTTGTGTAAAAAATAAATACTTCTAGGTGATAAAAACACCGATACAGAGTTAAATATCTTCGTAATTTGATTTTCCTTCGAAAGAAATGTTCGTGTAAAATGTCGTGAATTTTTTTCTGTTCCAAACATTTCTGATGAGCATGATAATTTTGATCGATAATTCTTAATCGCTTTCAACCGTTGACAGCAACTCGACACTTGGAGCCGAAATTTCAAGTGAGGAAAAAATTAAATAATTTAAATAAAAACCCAAGAATATATTAATTCAAATAAAAAATATAAGACTGAAATAGTAATACATTAAATAATTTAATTGTAAGACTATTTTCTAATTAACTTTAAGTCATAACGCATTTTAACCAGCTAAAAAAAGTACACGGATTCATACAAACGTAATTAATGATTCAATACACAGGGGAGTAACTATAATTACCGTTTCAAGCTTTAAGTAGTTTTAATTTATTATTCTGCCATTTAAGGAGTAGGAAGAACAGCAGACGCTGCTTGTTTACGGTTTATATAGTTATAGTAATTCATGATTTCAATTCCGTTAATCTAAATATTCGTAAAGTGATTATCTAGTAATATTTCGTTTAATTTAAAGTTGATGACAATGACTCAATGAATAATTTAATCTAAGCAGTTTACTATCGATCGATATATCCAGCATGAACATTCTTTACAATATAACAGTCAGCGTGACACGACAAAAGAGAAATGTAGCATGAAAGCATGATATTGTGTCAGTGTGACATGACACTCTTATGCAATCAGCAGTTTAAATAGAGAGGACTAAATCGTTATTATTATACTTCCTTAGAACTAAACACAACTACCTCGAACATTCCCGAGACGAGCTTATTTTCCGCTATATAGTAGATGACTTCATGTCTGCCTACAATTTATAGTGCCGTATTAAGTTAAAATAAATGCGATGGCAATAATTAATTCTGATTAAATGAATCCGATTTACAGTTTATAGTGTTTGAATGTGATTTGATTTTCTAATTTTATGCTCGCGTTCTTATAGTAAATTGAGTCTTCAAGGTCATCCATGTGAGAATTTTCCCTGTTATTCTTGTAGTTTTTAGCACATTTTCTCATTTATGGAAAAAAGGCGCTATTGTGCTCGTCATGTAAGTCCGTCCGTCTGTCTGTCCGTGACTTCACGTTTTCGTCGATGGGAAAATGAGCTCTCTGTCACACACTGCGGTGAGTACTGAGTTATATTTTTTTTTGCTGTCCGACAACAGCTAAATTGTAGCTTTGGTTATGAATGTAGTTTTAAAAGGTGGTATATATTTTAAAGTGATTATATATATATACGGCCAGTGGCTTTCTTTCTCTACTTCTTCTTGGTAATGTGGTTACCCCGATGGTTCGAGGAAAAGCTTGATGGATGCAGTGCTATATAATCAAGAATATATTTAGAAAAGAAAAATAAAAGATATTTCCGATTAACTTCTCGCAAAGATTAAAGTCACTTGATTCAAGTTCTCAGGTAAAACGAATTAAATTATGCGGACCTGCTTTTCTAAACAAGAAAATGAACAAAAATTTGAGGAAAAAATGCGCTTTTTATTCAAGATGAAATATATTCTCAAGACAGAGTTCCAATAATCAATAGACGGTGTAGCTAAATTAATAAAATGTTCTGTATACAATTGATAAACATGTACACAGAAGAGTTTTACTAGTTCACAAATGTCCGGTTTTCGTGTGGGCAGCAAACTTAACGGCTATTTCTATCCCTAAGAATAACGTCATTCAACATTAAGCGCGCATGATAATCAAGTCATGTAGATTGCGCTCGTAGATTGTAGATTTATTTAAACTCGTTGCAAGAATTTCTTCAGTCAAAATATTATACATTAATGGCTATATCACAAATAAGTGAACGCGTCCCAAGTAAAGACAATCCCACAAATACATCGCAATTCAAATGAACTCCAAGTAAGTCAAGGCGACCATCATAATAGGATTTCACTTCACATTAATGGTACATAGTTCAATGCCTGCGAGTTTTACTGTGAGTTTTTAACGCCGGTGAGATTATTTTAAACAAATAATAAAGGATTGAAGCCCAAATTCAGTTATACTCGTATCAATTCATGAGTGTGTGGTATAGATTGTTTGTAACATTCTTACTTCAAATTCCAATTTCAATTTCTAGTTATAATATATTTAAAAAAATTCAGATCAGTGCTTATTATTAGTGCCCTTTCCGGAACCCCAGGAGAAGAGTGTTAATGTTTTGGAAATGTGGGCCAACAACTGGTCAAATGATTCACTGTTGGCGCTGCAGTGAGACAGTGCCGAAGGCTTTTGATTGAGTTCTTATTATGATGAAAATTTCGCCGAAATATTGGACGAGCAAAGAAACTCGACTAGAGTCTGGACGGCATACCGCCGGCAACCACGAAGTTTTCGCCGGTCACGTAGGAGGCGTCGGCCGAGGCTAGGAAGGCGGCCATGCCGGCGACATCGTCAGGCTCACCGAACCTGCAACGATTAAAACAGTTGCATGGCTGAACGGGCCCTTTTAGAAACATATATGACAATTATTGTTTGTATGAAGAAATAGCCATCAGTACATATACATATGCGGTGCTAGTAACATCCGTATTTCATTGCTCTAAAGTCTAAACGATTGTGATCTTACCTCCCTAGGGGACATAGAGCCATCAGATAGCTTGCAACGTCTTCCCTCGACAACTGAAAAGAAACACACCAAAATGAAGCAGAGGCTGTGAATTTTTGATATACCTCCTAATAGGGATGATTTTATTCCTTCTTGTATAGGTGTGACGACAACATTATATAAGTTTGTACAAATTCGTAAGTGCTGTAAAAATGCTCCAAATGAGTTAATCAATCACGAAGGAATAAACATGGCTATTTTTCATGTTTGAGCTACAATTGTACAAGAATACTCAAAATACAAATTGTGAAAGTTGCGAACTCATGTAGAACAAATAAGACGTCTTATATTACAGTTTTGACATCGCAAATACTCTTGCGCGAAAAATCTTCACTATAATATAATGATTAGTTACTGACACTGATTTAAAATGATGACATTGATTATTATGACCCATGTACCTGAGATTATCGACAATTACAAGCAATTAATTTTTTCTGCTGACTACTGTTGGATGATGCATTGGTTTTCGAGACATACTCGAGACATAAACACCCGTTTTCAAAAATTGTGAATTAGTTGCCACACAAAATTAACTTCTGGCATATGTATTCTATTTTATAATGAACAGCCAATAATTACCGTTTTGCACGTAATTTCAAGCTCAGAATATAACACCGACGTCAGGGCCTGACGCTGGCTTTTTACTGCATAGACGTGCTCTTGAGAAAGAAAATCAACATGGGCCGTATTATCGAAAATAGTTAAGTGTTTGTAACTGCGACAGCCAACCACTGACGGTTCTTAAACTCAACCCAGCGATCACAGACGAGAAATCGGCAGCTAAATGAACTATATCAGCTATGGAAAGATCGTGTTCCAAAGGCCGGATCCCTTGTGAATCAAGTCACGAAAAGTTCAAGAATCGGCAACAGGCCATGCATGGGCCTATTTCTTCAGCGCCGACACTTCTATTCTATTCTAAACAAGTTTTGATAGTACGGATTCAGGCCTACACGTCATCTTGAAATGATCGTCAAATGAACGATCTGTCTTACGGACGGTATACCCGTGGTAAATTTGGCACTACGTTTGGCCATCTATGGTGGATAGTACACCACGGCAGTACAGTGCAAAGAGCTGTAAGAGCTCGTAAGCAGCTCGTATGTTGATCCATTAACTTTTTTTTCATTGTCAAGTGGTTTTCAAGGTATCTCAAGCCAATGGACATCTAAATCTGGTATGGACATTTCATACGTGTCATGAAATATCAAGAAACAATTTTCTGGACTTCAACATCCACTCACCACTTCAGCGAAGCGGGTCTTGATGGCTCCAGGTATGATGGTATTCACCCGCACGTTGTCAGGAGCGAGTTGCTGAGCGGCCATTTTACACAAGGAGAGCAGGCAAGTCTTGCTGACGATGTAGCCGCTCAGCGCCTGTGAAACACAATAATAGAACAACCATTTTTAAAACTCCTAATGGATGAAGTCTCAAGTCTTCGCTCACTGATGAATTATTCGTGTTAGTGTTACTTGGTTCCTATCTACGCAGATTTACCGTAGCGTGAGCATACGTCAGCTGGCACTTGTAGCACAGAAAAATGCATTTATATTGATTGCTTTCGGTCCTTCACTTCTGGAACCAGGATGGATACCTTCCCTCGTTGACACATACATGAATATTGCAATAATAGAAAAGTAGTTAAAGTTTAGTAGTTGTCAATATAAACGTGGCAAAAACCTATCAGACCTGGCGCATTGACTCCGCAAGCAACAGCATCGTGCATCAGCTTGCCTATATGAGGGCGGATGCGCGGTAGTCAGAGGCGGCGATCCATTGTGGCCTGGGAATGCTGCGCCGAAACATATACTAAGGATACTATGGACAAGAAATTTTCGTACTCCACTAACGTAACAAAAGCTTATTTGATGAACTTCCTGATTACATCTCAGGGGTGGTTACGAAGATGTACGTACCCCGTCTGGCACGATTTGTCCATAGACGCCCAAACTGGGGACATAGATGATGCAGCCGTTCTTCTTCTTCTGCATGTACGGCGCGACGAGTTTCGTGATCGCCCACGTGCTCTTCACATTAATGTCGAAGAGCTTGTCCCACACTGCCTCCGAACACTGCACACAATTATTTAAAGTTTAAACCTTAGATATTTGTTTCCTAATGCTTGCAATCATTAAGTTGATCGACGGATACGGAAATAGGCTCAACCATAAAAAAGAAAATTGTTTTTGTAATCATTTTGACTGACCTCTTCATATATTTTTTCGGGCGCGTAATATCTTCTAGAAAAAAATGAATACGTGAAGAGACGTGCGTTAATTGCAATCTCCAGAGGGGGGCATCAGATACTTGGATTGAATTTCCGGCAATAGACGTACAATACATCTTGTAGATAACGTGTCCACCAGCAGATTATGTCAGTCGTAACAAACACGTAAAATAGTATATGGCTGTAGCATAAATATGTTATGAGGAGAGCCTTGAAAGTTAAAAATAATCAAAACTGCTTGTCAAACTTAACATTTTTTTTCGTCAGTGTGTGTGTCGCGGATTGGCTGATAAGTTGAGATTCGGAATTGTCTTAATTAGTTCATGCACCGTAAAGGCAGTTCAAATGTTCTGATAATAAGCTTACAGTCAAAATTTACATTGAATTATTTATGACCGTATCGTTAACTAGCGGAGATAACCCCTCACAGAACCTTCTGATACGACAAGACCTATAGATCGGCTGGAATTTTTATGGCACCGAGGGTGGAACTGGTGCCCAGTTGAATGACAGTCTATGAGGCATCATTTGAAATCAACATGCTTTGGGAGATGACAGATTCTTGTCGGTAATTAAGCACAATGTTAAAATGAGAAATTGCAATAGATGCTGATGAATTTTAATTTAAACTTTAAAAATTGCGACGATGCGTCAAAAAGCATGACATGATTGTATGATTGTACCAGGCAATAAGTCCAGCAGCTATCTCAATCAATCGTCAGCTAAGGAAAGATCGGGTTCCAAAGGTCGGATCCCTTGTGAATCAAGTCACGAAAAGTTCAAGAATCGGCAACAGGCCATAGGCCTATTTCTTTAACGCCGACACTTTTATTCTATTATATTCTATTCTATGACTTTTTAACTCACGTCAAGCAGCCAGCCTGTGGCCGGGTTCACGCCAGCGGTCTGCACGCAAATGTCCACTCCGCCCCATTTTGCAACAGTCTGGGAAAGATAAAGAGAAAACGATTTAAATTATATTCTCAGATACAGGATTAGGTTGTCCGGTCTCTAGCTTGATACTATTTTCCGCAGATTGAATGAAAATTTCATGTCGATATATAACGCGTTATTTAAAAAATTGCACTTATTGTATTTATTGACATTACTGATGATGCCCAGAATATAGTAAATTAAATATAAGACATTGTGATAGTGATCGGAATGAAAATTTCAATCCATAGTATTATTTTGTGATAATTCATAGTTATCGTTTAGTACACACGAAATTTTCCGTTTTTCGTTACAGAGAAACGAAATCAAGAACTCGAAAGGAATGACGTCAAGATTTCGATTGTTGATGTCGAGATAGCGGTATTTTTGTGAGAAAAAAACCTCACAAAAAATATCGCGCTAAAATACTGAGAGAATATTCTAAATAAATACACATTTTAAGTAATTTATACTGTGGAAGCGAATCAATACTTAGACTGTGGAAGCGAATCAATTTGTAAGGCCAGTAAGAAAATCTGCCCGGTAAGAATGAAGCGAGAGTCGTTCAGGTGAGCAGGAACTATAAGAATTTAATGAATAAGTTTTACTTATGATGTCATTGATTAAATGAACGAAAAGTTACTATACGGTAAAACTTTTCATGCTAAAACAATCTTGCAATTTGTCACGTTAGGGGTAGTGTTCACCTCAAAACATACGTGGTCTGTTTAGAAAAACATTAAATCCTATTATCGGGGTCTCTTTACTTTTTCTTCTAAGGAAGTATAATAAAATTTGGCTATTTTCTGCAACCAATGCAAGGAAGGGGCAAGCATGCGCTATCAACGAGTTGCATTCGTACGCGCGTTAGCAAAATTCGATGCGTTTTATCTCCACAGCTGCTGTGTGGTAGCTGCTTTTGAACGTTCTCGGCTTGCGCGTTTTTTCATGATTTCTCAAAAATTGAGAAATATAGCTATTTAAATTCAGAAAATAGAAACGAATTTGAGAGAAAAAATCTCCACCAGACTTCGTTGACATGTAGTATGATCAATTACTCTACATAAATAATAATTAGATATAATTGACAAGTAGACCGAAATTTATTCATAATAAAAGAAAATAATTATTTCAGTGTAAATTGATAAATTGAGTGATCTATTAGAAGAATATAAACATTGCTAATGGAACGACATGAAAATCAGATCTACCCAACTTTTCATTATTGACTTGTCTGTTACTAATTGTTAATTGAAGTTTAGTTTGAGAATTAAAATTTTTCCAAATGAAAGGTTGATAAAGTCAGGCGACACTTGCGATTATCACTGAACACTGCATGAGGAAGGCTGCAACAAGAGACTTGAATTGAAGTAGCGAATTGAAGAAGAAGAAAAGATCCTGTTGTAGACCATCAGCTGTAACCGGTGGAGATCGGTTGTTCATATGATGTTATTTCTGATCGTTTGCTTGATTTTTATGGCAAACCTGATAGACTTGTATCTGGTTTTGTGCGGCTATTTTTGAGAAGCCTTAATCTGAACACACATGCAGCAAATTGCCCGTGAGAGTCACACATAAATAATATCATAATAGATGAGACTTGAGCTTATTACAATTTTATTTATGTCGAGGACAAATCGGAAAATCTGCTTATGTAAGACAGGTATACATATAATTGGAATCTATATGAGCAGATCATTTGATATCACAGCCACTCCATGCAGCCCATAGAAACAATGAACACAAGTCAAGGAGAAAGTATTACTAAAGAATTTAATAATAAAGAGATGTTAAGGAGCGCATGTGGTGATAATAGATAGAGGTGCCCGCTGATCATCTAGATAATGATTGCATGAAGACGATAAGAAAAAACGTGGTAATGACTAATCCGCACTCAAATGTTCAAAGTGACTTATACCTTATTAAACTATTTCGTTATATTACAGCATTCAACAATTTTTAGGAGAACCTCTAGAACGACCTTATATCTATGATGGTTCCAGTTTATCTATGATGGTAAATTGCGACGATGCACCAAAAAGTTTTTTTAATTTCCATATATTAAGTTAAGTTTCTTCTAAAGAATCATTTCGAACTATCCTATATGTGACGGATAAGAAAGTCGCGCGATGCATATTCTGATAAGGAGAGTGTACCTCTTAACCTTTTTTATCAGAATAACCAAGTGATAAGATTTTCATTACATGTTTCTTAGATCGGTTCTTAATTTGTTGCAATAAAAATTTTTCGCTGTCTTTTAGTAATTAAGTTGATCTGGCCGAAAATAAATAGCATGCCATTGTAATTTTTCGGATATACTTATCAGTGAAAATTTTACTTATATCGTGATCGTAAATCAAATGAACAGTAGGGGTTTGTGATGACCTACCTACATATGCTGCAAGCCTCATCAGCACACACTATATATAAAATGCCTTGTTCGAAGTTATTTGCGGTCATGTTAGTCACTCCACAATTCGAGAACTTATCATCGAGTCCGCTAAGAAAATTTTCAATCATTTATCATTTACGGAGCGCGTACAGATCTGAAAGTTACGGATGTTGTTTTGTCATCAAATAATACCTATCCGTGGCATATAAAATAAAATCAAGCGTAAAACTTCCCTCACGATTTACACTTGATTTTATGGTGTATATCCCGGCGTCATTCTACTCAGTCATTCGCTTAAAAATAAAGTATAGTTTATGTATGTAGAAACTCAATGTTATACTTTAGATAACAGCACGGCAACGGCCATGAATGTAACGCCGAAAAATGAGTGTTGTTGCGAATAACATGCGTTTAAAAATTACTTTTTAAAGACAACACTTCTAATGAATACAGTGTCTCCGATGTTACACATGTACAATTAATTCTAATTTTATTTCCATATAATAAAAAAATAATTTTAAAATTTTTTTAATATATGAAAAAAAATTAAATTTTCAAAATTATTTATTGTGGCAATTGATTCCTGCATCGTCTCCTACTTTACGCAAGTGTACAAAATTTCAGATCGATTGGACAAGTAGAAGTGTGTTAAATATCGATTATAAGATTTGTAGCAGACAGTCAAACAAACAAACAAACAAACAAACAAGAAGTGAAGTTAAAGAGAAGTTTTGTAAAATTAACAATGGCTGCACTTAATTTTCGGTATGTAAAGAATTAGCGTCTATTGTCGGGTCTGTGCAGCTGGCCTGCTAACACCGCATTAATATCTCTCAATGGCGGTATTAGGGATAATGCATTTCAAAGGCCATGCGAGAGCATAGTTGTCAGGCGGCAAATATTTCTCTGAGATTTTTCCAGTAAACCAACAGTTCAATCCACGGAAAAACAATTTAATAATAGTAAACAGTTTACTAGTTTACTAGTTACTTGTCAAGTTGTGCCTGTCCTTAGGTTCGGCGACAGAGCACTGCACACCAAGCACGCCAATGATAATCATTTAAACAATGGTAAACAGTTCACTAACCTGATCGATCAAGTTGTGCCTGTCCTCGGGTTTGCCGACATTGCACTGCATCCTGCACGGCGCGCTCCACGTTGTGGCTCCGCCGGCTGCTTACCACCACGCGCGCGCCCTCCTGGCCCATGCGCTTCGCGATCGCAAGACCAATACTGAAAGATAACACTCGTATTAATTTAATTAAAAGTACAAATTTCAATACAAATGTCATTATCATATTTCAATTTTTGATCTAATCCTTTTCTTCTTTTTCTTTCAATCCTTTCCTGTGCTCCCACTAGGAATAAATTTTCCCTGGTCATATCCCAACACGATAAATATCCTGGAACCACGCCTCGAATATCCACTATATATTTCAAGCGCCAGGCTTCAATCACAAGCACACAAACCTACAAACTTCGGCAAATATCCATGAGTTAAATATCATTACGAGCAGAATGTCTTATGTCATTGCGAAGGGATGGATGTTGATGGGGGCAAGATAATGATACGGGAAGAAAGTAGGAAGAATAATTCAAGTATCCTTCTACTTGATGATTTTAAGGCAAGTATCATAACTATTTTGAATTGTACGTACCGTGATAAAAATGGAATTTCACATAGAAACAGGTGTCAAAGCTATTCACGAATTAAAATCAGCCCAAATAAAATCCAGGGTGTAAAAATAATTAAGATATATAATTTAATTAGGTATTCAAAACACCCAATAACAATTTAACTACTTGCTTGATTTGGCTTTTGAAGTATCAAGTGAAAGGCAATCTGGACTTACCCGTCCGTAGAGCCGGTGAGGACGGCCACTTGACCGCTGAGTTTGTTGCTTGCGTGCGACATTTGCCTGCACTGGCGTGCGGAGGCGAGGGCTGATCTGCTTGAAGCCAACATCTTTGTGGTGTGTAAAGAGCTTTAGAATCTGTCAAATATCTCTGAAATTCCCCTGTGAATTTTGGAATAAGAAAATTCAGTTGGTGTTTATGCACCTAGAGTTACCTACATACATATAGGGAAAAAGTTCGGAACTTAACGAAATCAACATAGACCAAGTTTAGTGGAAGCTCTGCCAGAAATCTTTGTGGTGTGTTGAGAGCTTTAGAATCTTTTAAATATCCCTAAAATGCACTTGTAATTCCTGAATGGAAAGAGCGCTAAAGTTTTTGAAATATATCAGAAATTGTACTGGTAATTTTTGAAGAAGATTTTTTTGTTTATGTTGTTTGAGTATTGCTTAAAATAAAATGTATGGAGAAGGTGATGCAAATCACTTGAATTTGCATCAAAGATTCTAACTTGTAATTACTATCATAAGTAATAACTGTATGATTAATTCGAGCAGACGAAAACCAAGCCGAACAAAGGAACGAAGTTTAAAAGTTGAAGGAACAGAGTTAAGTTAAGTTCCTCGACCTTTGGTTGCTGGAAAAAAAAGACGTTGTAACTCCAGCCGAACTTGTGACCGACTGACCAAGGAAATGTTACGAGCTCCCAATATACCTGCCGGGCACTTGAATGCTTACGTCATGCAGTCACGCGTGAGTTGGAGGAATGTGATATCTCAGGTTGGTTTCCGAAAGTTCTAATCATGATAACAAGCTAGCTGTCATGATGATACCACAACGTAAAAAATATATATAACTAATTAATAAGAATACATAAACGAGGTAAATAATTTTTTGGCAGAAAAATTTGGCCAACTTGAAATGCATTATGATTTATTTAAATTTCACTTGGTGATTTATTTAAAGTTCAATGATTTATGTTTATGATTTATTTAAATGAAGTTCAATGATTTATGTTTATGAAAGTTTATGATTTATTTAAAGTTCAAAGGATCTTTCATCATTCTTACAGCGCTGATTTTAATTTTGAAAAAAATCTAAAACCTAGAAATGTAAACAAATCATTAACAAATTACTATTAGATTAATACAGAAAAAATTTCTAAAATTTTGATTTCTACTCTAAAAACTAACAAAATAATTTACAATATGGACGTGTAATTGGTGGAGGAAAAAGAGGAACATCAAAAATTCAGAAATGATACATTTTGAGTTATTTTTCTCTCTATTATTAAATTGTTGTTATGGCTCGGAAAATCATACAAGGGAATATACGGGTAGACAAATTGTAGTAGTCTGCACACCGAAGGTACATGCTATTTGCATTCACATTGAATAAATCACAGGATTAAATGAACGCTCAAAAAAACGAGTAAACAATCGTTAAGATTGCGATACATTTTTTTGCGCTGGTGTGGGTCACCCTGGCCCAATTTGACCCGGCTGCAAAAAGATGTAATATTGCTACTTTTAAGAGTGTGTTGATCACTTTTTGGGCAATATTACACCTTCATATAGGTGAAGCTAGTATTTCCTTGCATTTACTCAATTACACGCTTACAAAAAACGACAGATAACGTATAATAGACCTTATAATTAAATGTTCACCACGTATTTTACCTATTAATGTAATAGCGCCATGCACGTTATCTGCTGTGCGCGTCATCGTAGCACGAATTGCATTTCTCTTCATCTGCGCCATAGTGTATGCAATGCATCTACTTGACATGATTTGACCAATTATATTCTAGCATTCTAAATATTTAGAATAACTAAATAAATATAATTTTTTATTACCTGCTTTAAATAAGTTTTAATCAGCGTTTGATTTTTATGACCGTATTTTTCGTATATTTTAAACGTATGGTGCCACTGCTGCTTAGAGTGTATTTTACTACTTGAGTGCAAACGATTCGATGAAGCTTTGTATTATATATCACTATGTATGTACGAGTATTACTAATACAAATGCACTGTAGTGAGAGAAAGACATGAGACCTCACCTCAATATCAAGCTCAGCTTTATTATTAAATATAAAACAAAAGATGAAAAATATTTACTGAGTTTGATGCGATGAAATTCTATAATAAAAGTCTTGAAGCACATAAGAAATTTGACGATTGTACTTTGTGATTTTTAGTTTTTTAGAGACATTCACGAATTATGGTGATGATTGAAAATTAGAACACACAAAAAAATTCTAAGTACTGAGAGAGTTCCTGAAAAGAATTAGATTTCGACGAATTGAAAAAATCTAATTGACGAATTCAAAAATCTTGACGAATTGAAAAAGCTTGTGCCATGCACGGAGAGCAGTCCGGCTAGTGTCAGAATATAAATTGTTTGAATAAGTTTAGAGGGCTATCGGAACTGAGGCGTTTATTTCCTGCCGTTTAATGAACAACGCATGAAGCCTCGAAATCGAAACATCAATTGGGATGTAATTCAATTCAATACTTTTGAAACGCGCACTATCATTTTTTGTCGTAATTTGTAATTATTCGAAACGTTATGTTACAGAATTTACTAGATTTTTCTACCGTTTTTGAATCAGTGAAAGGAAGTTAATGTGAAATAATTCTAAGCTTCATTCGATCCTAGTGCACCTAATTGTCGATTGATTTCGGCCTTCTTGCAGCTTGCTTGTTCAATTTCCGTTCAGTTTTATTTAGAATTCTTCTGTCAATGACACATGAGTAGCCACTCAGCAAGTTCTGACTTACCTCGCCACTCGTCACTAAAAACCGTGTAGTACTTGCCAGAACTATGATTTGCCAGAACCAAATGATGACCAAAAAGCTGTCTTGACCGCGATAGAAAGATTTGCCTGCTAGTTTATAAAATAGATCGATTATATTGAAAGCCGGCGACTCTAGTGATGGGGCGACATTATCGGCATTGACGGTAAGCCATTTTCTGATTGCAGGACAACGAAAAAGAAATTTAAAGTAAAATTCCCCATTACATATCCAGGCACTGTAAACTGTAAAGTCGGTAGAGCCGTTTATTCTTATGACTATTTTCGAACGGCCTGTGAGCCAAACAAAATAATCCCTAGCTCCTCTGACGACTGTGAGACATTCGGATTTTTTCGCGAAATGGCTCAGAGATAAAAACTAATGTAAAAATGCTAGCGTGGGTAAGTAATTATTTATTTATTTTTTGCTTTCACTGTGTCCTGACCAATCATCATGACTCCTGACATCTTTTATCTCTCACGTAGCTCACATGCTCTGCAAATGCTTCTTTGCACTCGCAATCTCCGTTAAGGCTTTCCTCGCCGGCGAAACCGCAGTCATTTCAATCCACTCCTCACCTGTTCTCTCATTATATAAATACCATAACTATTACCCCCTCATTCAGAAATCCCTTTCATTTCAGCTCGTCTTGCTCTCTTATAGTCTTCCCACTCAACCATAAGGTGCTCTACTGTTTCTGCATATTCACACCTAATCATGTAAAATACACTCATCCTCTCTCCTCTCATTCCCCCCCCCCTCCCCATGTGTGCGCCATTCACACCCTCCACCTCCGCTCCGACAGAAAGTACATGACTCTCACCTATGCTACCATTATGCGCACATAGATTCATACCTCGTCATCAGTATATCACTACCAGCGATAAATAGTCTTCCATGAGGCACTTGCTATTGTCTGGTACAAATACGTATTATATCGCCAAATAAAAAAAAAAAACTATTCGTAACATCGAAAAGCTGAAATAAGCAAGTATTTACAAGAGAATTTTTTTTAGAAACAAGCAGTAGCGGCTAGCGTAGTAACACCTTGCTACATCGCTTTGTATCGCTGCTCCAATATATCGCGGATTGTTCTAAAAATATTCACAATAATCTCAGAATAATTACTGAGCGTAAATTGCTTGCACGCTTATAAGGGTCAGGAAATTCCCGCTGAATCCGCAACTCACATTTCTGATTGCTAATGCGTAGCCATCATGTTAAATGATAACGTTAAGCGAGAAACTCAGTTGGTTCTATTCACATAGCTCAAATCGCAACGGATAAACTGACTGAGATGACGAACATAAAAGTAAACTACTAACCTCAGATCCTTAATTAAAGTTCGTTCGTGTTATTGTAACCAGATGAAAAAGTGTATTTTGCACAGTGGCGTTATCGCATGTTTCATACTAAAGAACTGATCCGATTTTTCTGCTTGTGCGGCTACACACTATTTTTTGGGCAGCATTACTAATTAAGTAACGTTATTATATGTTTAAGTCATCGTGACACGCCTGACAGTCGTGAGCAGCATGAGTGGCTCTTGATGATGTTGCACAATCTCTCAGAACTCTCTGGAAAATGATAACAACTTTTGCCACTTAACGATGATACCACAAAGATAAGATTTAAGCGCTTTATTTTTCTGATTAAACAAGATCTAGATAGTTATGTCATTATTTAAGCACAAATTTAACCGATTAAAAAATTTATGAGCAAGTGGGTTAAATTGATGAATATTACGGTAATTAAATTAATTTAATATTATGGTGAATGTAATGGTTGGATATGATTTTGGGCCGCTGTGACCAAATGGGTGGCGTGTGACAGCTGTTGACATTAGCGTCCGATAATCTTACGTTAGCAGCGAACATTTTTGCTCAGCATTCTGAATGCCTACAACCCTTATAAAAATATATCAGGTCAGGCATTGCAGCGGTGCACCAATTCAGCTTGGAAACCGTTTCATCCTAATTGGGGACTTCAAAGGCCATCCACCTTTATGGACTCTCACAACAGGTCCAACTTCACAGGCAGAAGTATTGACATTGAAAGATTGCTGGACGTCCACAATCTTATATTGCTCAACGATCCAGGCACTCCAACATACATTGATAATCGCACTGGCTATACGTCCACTCTTGACCTCTGCATATCACTCACATCCTTGAGGAGCATCCTTGAGGAGCAGCATCACGGTAGTGACATAGGTAGCGACCACTTCCCTTTAGAAATCACCCTTGGTTTTGGGTTTGCCTAGAGCAGCATAGTTCCGCCAAAACTGGGCTATCAAGCGTGCCAACTGGACCTTTTTGTTTCTCCAAAGCACCAAACCTGTAAGTGAAATGAATGCTCCTCTTAACGTGTAAATCCTCAACCAGTGTATAACCCAAAAAAATCACTGGGCAGGGTGGCCCAGTGGTGGGCAGGGTGGCCCAGTGGTTAAAGTTCAGAGTACCAAGATTGGAGCAGGGAGGTGCGGGTTCGATCCCAGCTCTGTGCGCCAGTTTCTGGTCAGAATCGGCGAGGAGGCCGGACGGTTAAGCACAGCAGAGTTGGAGCAGTGAGTTGCGAGTTCGAGACCGCAAAATGCTGTGAATGTTCTGCGATGTTAAGAATCGGCGACAGGCCTACTTCCTAATAAACGCTGAAACCGCTATTATTATTTATTTATTTATCAGCATCGCCAATTACTGCATCTCAAAGGCATCCAACAACAGACAATGCCACCGAACCACTCCATATGGGATAAAGAGTGCAAAGTTGCTGTTGAAGACAGGAAAAGAGCAAAGAACCTCCACTGGAACCATTCAACTCCCTCAAACATGATACACTGCAAACGTTGTGCTGCACCGGCAAAACATGCCGGTGAAAAAAAAAAGAGCTTGAATAAGTTTACTGAGTCCCTGGGGAGCATCACACCCTCATTCAATGTGTGGCGTGTAATTAAGAGCATTGGTGGGAAACAAGGCTCGAGAAACCTTCCAATTGGCAACCATACCACCTCAAATTATGAAATAGCAACTCTTTTTCTTGAGCATTTCACACATGACTCAGCCACTGCTCAGGAGCGCGTATGGGATGAAGAGGTGATTGAAGGGGTGGAAAGTGTGGTGAGTGGTGCTAGTGAGTCAATATCTCCAGATATCAATCGTCAAGAACTTCAGATGTCTATTCAGTGGTTAAAGAATACTTCACCAGGGACTGACCTCATTGCCAACCTCTTCCTAACAAGGAGCCCGTATTGCAACAAAATTGAGCTCCTCATCATTTTCAATACTTAGGGTGCTTTTATCAGTGTATGGCATTATGGCAAAAGGGCCTCTTCCCAACTAATCCGATGGATGTATCATTACCTCAAGGACAGGACCACCTCTATGCAAGTTGGCAATTGCCTTTCTGAGATGAAACCTCTTCGTAGGGGACTTCCCCAGGGTGCAGTCCTCTCTCCAACACTCTTCAACATAATGCTGAGTGACCACCCAAAATCCCCTCAATTGTGAAAATCCTCTCCTACGCTGATAACATCACATTGGTTGCTAACACCGCGGGAGTTACCCAGCTGAGGATGCAAAGTTATTTAAATTTACTGAGTTGTTGGCTTGAAAAATGGCAGTTCACTGTAAATCCATTAAAGTATACTCTCCAGTTCTTCGCGCAAAAACGTAATATCCCACCAGTATATGTTATTACTGCAAACCAAGCCATTAAGAATGTCCATGTGCGGAGGGTCTTGGGCATTCTATTTGATGCTCCGAAACTAACATTTCAGGCACACATTTCTTACCTGCAGAATGAGGGCCTCCGCCAACTGGCACCCCTACGAGCGCCCTCAGGCAGCAGCAGGGGTGCCTCGAGACGTCTACTTCGGCAGGTATATATCAGTTTTATTCGCAGCAAACTAGGGTATGGCAGCATTTTATTCAAACTTCGTGACATCCCTTCCGTCCAGCGCATGAAGAATTGTCCTTGTTGCCTGAAACACATCTCCTATTACTTCCCAGAAGATTGAAGCGCCTATGATACCTACTGAAGCATGGGTGCGCCATGGACCCGCTGGGCCAAAGGACGAATGGGTGGTGACAGTACGGGGTGCGGTTGGGATAGAGTGGGATAGAATAGAATAGAAGTGTCGGCGTTGAAGAAATAGGCCCATGGCCTGTTGCCGATTCTTGAACTTTTCGTGACTTGATTCACAATGGATCCGGCCTTTGGAACCCGATCTTTCCATAGCTGACGATTGATTGAGATAGCTGCTGGACTTATTGCCTGGTCCGTAATTTGCTAGGCATTGAAAAAGAGTGCAAAAGAGAAATAAATAAGCGTATGAAAGAACATGGCTAAAAGTGTGGAAGTTAGGAATGAAGGAAAAAAAAAACTCTAAAACTGTATCAGATGAAAGTGATGCCGAAATATGAATGTTGAGGGATGGTATAATGGTAGTTGAGGAGGGAACCTTCTATTTTGTGTGGAATCGACGTACATACAGGAGGAATGAGAGGAGGAAAGATAAATGTTTTATGTATGTGATGTGGATGAGACGGAAACTGTGCACTGTGGAGCACTTGTTGATGGTATGCGGGGCGTATGAGAGAGAGAGCGTCAGTCTATGGTTGAGATGATTCTGAATGAAGGAGGTAAGATTTACGAAGTCGGGTATGAGAGAACAAGCGAATAGTGGATGGCAATGATTGAGGGTCTGTGTGAGGAAGCAACTGTAGCTATGCTTGAGAGTGTGAAGAGATATTTGGAAAAAGTGTGGAGGTGTAGGGAGAGGAGGAGGATGATATGAGTGGGGTCTTGATGAGTGGAGGGAGAGGGGAGGGTGGGAGGTCAAAGGACACCGTACCTAATGTTTTAGTACATTGCTTCTGTTGTTTTTAGAATATTGACATGTATAACTGAATGTTTTAGTCATTTAGGATTTTTGTGAATACCTTTGATTGATTTTTTTGCTAATTAACTGGCTAGTTCGCCGTGAATTTTTTATTTTTACGCTAGTAAACGTTTCTTTGCAGCGTGAAACGACCGATTTAAAGGTGTTGACAAGTGGCCCAATTCCAGTGTGACAAGTGACCCAATTCCAGCTTGTCTAATGAAAATTCTTCTTTGCGCTCGGCGATAAAATTTTTATTTCCTTCAATTGTTCAAATAATTGTCAGTGACTCGCAGAGTTTTAGTATATATCGAAGTAGTGAGGTAGACTGCATCATCATTCAGGCATTATGCCCCAACTTGCAACTAGATTTCACTGTTTCAAATGAAGACTAATACTGTCTATTTTGTTGTCACGAGGACTTTCTTTACAATCGTGGGCAGCAAGTTATTTAGTTTCAGTTTTCAATGATGAAATCGAGTAATTTCTTTGGACTTCGTGATTTTAGTCATCCTACTATGCGAACTACATATAATTTCGTTGTAAAGCCATATCTTCACGTCTTATTTAGTCACAGAGCCGATCTTCTATCGTGCGTGAAGGGGCTCATGCCTTTCTGTATGTCAAGCCCTTTCCCATCGGGAAGTGTGCGAAGTGAATGCCTATGCGGCTATGCCCAGCAGTGCTACGGAATTTTCCTTCGCAGTTGTGAGCTTATCTAATAGAGAAAATCCTCATGCTTCGCTACATGCGTCACAGATGATTACAAGCCGATACGGAGTCAAATTAACTGCGCACTAATAACACATTACCACGAGCAGATTTTAATTTCAATGATCGGTATGTGAGTATCATGTTTAATTGGGACTTGAACCAAACTATTGAAAAAAACTTTTCGATTATAGATTGATTTCTTTCTGAATTCTCATTTCTCAGATTATATATAATATATTTGCTCATAGTCAAATGTGAACAATTGGAGAGAAAATAACAAAATAAATACATGTGCTAATAATAATCAGAAAACCACATGAATTAAATAAAAAGATTACAACATGGTCCTTTTTATTTCTTTTCAAATATAATGCACCAATTTCCTTCATCGTAAAAAGATTTCAATATATTAATGTCATCAATATTGCTGCACATCTGCTCCAGTTCGCCGTCTCTGAAGGTATGGTAAAAGCGATGGTAAACTTGCTGAATTTCAGACGTCGAAGCTTCGCTCGTCTTCGCCTTCAGCTTCCACGGGACGAACATATCTTGCTGTACAAACTGCGTGCGGTTCTCGTGCACGGGAAGAGACGGTGTGCCGTTCATTTCTGCAGCTTCGGTGGTTTTGACGTTGGCTGCGTTCTTGCTGGTCTTTTGCTTGAGATACGAGCTGGGTCGGTGAGCCATGGTCTGCTCCAGAGCCCACACGTAGACCAGGCCGCGTCCTGAGCTACGAAGCACGCGCACCAACTCCCGAAGACCAGCCATTCTGCGTTCCTATTATGAAATATAATTCGCGGTAATATTTTTTACAAATTTATATATTATAAACAATATTTTTCATGACACAGACAGTGGTCATGAAAAAACAATGAAGAACTTACGTTGTTTTCCCTTAAGTAGCAATCAAATTCTCAATAATTTATCTTTTAATGAAAACTTACTCGATAACATAAGACAAACGTGTCAGCTTTTGCTACAATACGAACCAATTCATCTAAAAATACTGCGGATTCCTGCCCCAGGGACAACTGTCCCCCAACAGTTCATCACTCTGGCCAGCATAGCAACTAATTTTCGGCTATTCATTTAAACTTCAAAGCATTCGTTCAACTGAATAATGCTCGGTTCTTAGAATTAATTCCTTCATTAGCCTTCAGAGCGCCGACCGAGTAATTCAGGGCGAATTAATGCTGGCACCAAGAGAATACTGAACACGTGAAACAAATATGTTCAACAAAACAGGTTACATAATTGCTCCGAAATTTCAAACGATCGTTTATATATCTACTAATGACATTGAAACAATACAGGCATATTGGACTTAAGCGATCGACTTACAACTCGAACCAAGAAACAGCTTGCATATAATTGTCGTACTTCACGTCTCAGACTCAAATTAAAACTACTAAATGTACAAGCTCAAGTACGTTTAAATAGCGAAATGAAATGGAAATCATTTTGAGTGATTTACGTTTCAATCATCATTTGTATAAACAAATTTCAATGTTCAACTCAACCAACAGGTGAAGCGAGATGATGCAGCACGGCGATGCAGATGACAGCATCGTAAGAGGCATCCCGGAAGGGCAGCGCAAGGCAGTTGCAGAGCACAGTCTCGTGGCCGCGCCCCTGCGCGATGCTCAACAGACCCGTGCTGTTGTCGCAGCCCACCTGGACAGCAAATAATGTTCAGGAGCCAATTCAAGTGCTCCTTGAAAACCGACCGCTGGTAGGGATTTACTCGGAAGTAACTTTTAGCCTGCACATTATTGAGGTGATTTGCCACACAATTCTGAGCGTACACATCACCGAGGTGTCATCTTCACATTGAGACGCGGGTAGTTAACCTCGAGATACTAGACAAACAGGAAGTCGATCCTTCCAACGCATCTACGATGCAATTCTGCACTGCACGCTGAAGGGCTGATATGGCATTGTACATCATGCTATCGCTACGACGAAGTGTCATATTTAACGTCATTTCATAGAAAGAAAGAAGTGTAGAGACTGACACGGTTGTAACCCGTATCAGTCTAAATCAACGTTCGCTAAAAGCACGCTTTTAATTCTTTCAGGCTGCGCTGTGTAAATATCGTAACTGGCAGTTTTCGCGAAACACGATATCCAAAATATAGTGAGGCTTCTTCAGATCATGTATACTGTACTCCAATACTGTAGGAAACGTGAAGCTAACATCACCGAATGGCAAGCTAACATAGTGGCCATCCCTACTTTGCTGTACCTACTACTCCGTTATACTGTAGTATTTCTGAAAAAACTCAAATTTATCCTTTACAAAAGTGCTCAGGTGAATCATATACGATATTTCAAAGTGCCCAGGTGAATCATATGCGATATGCGCACTTCACATATGTAAGTGGATGAATCTTGTTTCAATACAGATAATATTGGTGGCATTAAATCTGCACGCCCTGACACGCTGGACTCTGACCTGCAGGAGGGATGCGTTTAGGCCGAGGTACTTTCCGTTGCCACAGCCCACGTCCAGCAACCAAGCGCCCGGCGACAGGCCATCAATGAACTGTAATACGTAAAAATTTAAAGGATATTCGACTAAATGAAGGTTTGAATTAACAATTTGAAGTAGGAGTAATTCTAATATTAAGTATATACGTATGTGTTGAGTGCACTTAAGCGAGAGGCGAGTTTGATAGATCGATTAACATTTTCAAGCTTCACGTAAAGAAAGCCACCTAAACCCAAGCCATTTTAGCCTTTGTTAGATTTAGAATAATGTTACTACCTTATAATTACTGATTTTAGGTACAGTTCTATCTATGCAATGCGACTTAAAGCTTAAAACAAAGGCAAGACTTTCCATAAACTCGTAGGGAAAGGGATCATCAAATGGATGATAGAGTTAAGGTAGGTTGAGGCATAGAACCAACTTATCAGATTGATTAGTTGGCTGACTTACGGTCTGGTCTTTTGTCTGTCTCTCACGCGCCTGTCTGACTTTCGGCCAGGGCTTGTGTCTGTCTCTCACGCACCTGTCTGACGTTGGGCCAGGGTTTGTGTCTGTCTCACACGCACCTGTCTGACGTTGGGCTAGGGCTTGTGTCTGTCTCACACGCACCTGTCTGACGTTGGGCCAGGGCTTGTGTCTGTCTCACGCACCTGTCTGACGTTGGGCCAGGGCTTGTGTCTGTCTCTCACGCACCTGTCTGACGTTGGGCCAGGGCTTGTGTCTGTCTCTCACGCACCTGTCTGAATTTGGGCTAGGGCTTGTGTCTGTCTCTCACGCACCTGTCTGACGTTGGGCCGGGGCTTGTGTCTGTCTCTCACGCGCCTGTCTGACGTTGGGCCAGGGCTTGTGTCTGTCTCATATCTGTCTGACGTTGGATCAGGGCTTGTGTCTGTCTCTCACGCACCTGTCTGACGTTGGGCCAGGGCTTGTGTCTGTCTCTCACGCACCTGTCTGAATTTGGGCTAGGGCTTGTGTCTGTCTCTCACGCACCTGTCTGACGTTGGGCCAGGGCTTGTGCCTGGTGTCACTGAAGTGAGGAGCGATGTTGTCATATACGCTCTGCACGTGGCGAATTTCCAGCACCTCTGCAGTAGCATCATTCTCACCTGCACAATGGCAAGTAACTTAACTCAATTAATTAATAATTTTTCATAATATTTAATCAATTTATGTCTTACTAGGGGCTGTCGCGACATTAGTAATTAATTCAGATTTGATTATATGAATTATGATTGACTTGAAGCAAGCAAGGTCGTCATACTCAGCGATGTGTTCTGGGGAGGTGACTGCTGGTCAGGGCAGAATAGTTTGTAGGGACAGTCACAAGGCCCTCGTCTGGACCTGCGGAAGGTGAAGGACACTCGCAACTGTCTCTTGACGAGCTGCAGATGCCCATCGCTACTGTGGTGAACGTCGTACTGCCGTGCCTTGATGCCGTGTTGCCAACAATACCTTCACAAATAATGCATATGTCTCATGCGACTAATCTCAACACAATCGTATATATCACCCGTCCACTAAGACCCAATACAAAGGATTAGTAATAGTATAAATAGTGTCAGCTATCATGAGGCCAAATATAGCCTGTTTCCGATCCACGACATCGCAGAATTTTTGCAAACTGTTTTGAACCCAAAATTTACGGCTCTCATCATGTTGTTTCAACCAACAAGCCAACTCGCCGATTTTGACAAAAACAGTCACCGGACATTGAGATCGACCCCGCGATCCACTGCTCCTATCTTGGTGTTATCAACTACACAGCCACCATGCTGACATTGACCAAAATCGCCACAAGACCCTGCGATCGAACCCACAACTCACTGCTCCTATCTTGCTGTTATAAACCACTCGACTACCGAGTCATAACTCACAACCAACAACATGAAACATCACCCAACCTGACTGTGCATTCATAGATAGCAGCTGTGCTAGGTATATTTTTTCCGCGCTGTGGGTCTTTGAGTTTTTTTTTATAACATTGGCGAATCTTTTGCTGGTAATAAAGGATTATGCATAGCATGCATGCATTTTTGTGATCCAAAAGGCCATATGATATGTTTTTTGTGATAAAAGCCTTACGATATATTATATAATCAATCAAGTCTACAAATTCCTTAGTGGGAATTCAATGATGAATTTCAAGAGAAAATATTAAGTATTTTGTATTGAAAGTAAGCCACCTTTGCCACACTGACAACACGTCCCCACCAGACTACACTGGCCAATCACACCCTGCAAGCCACACTGACCAAGCATCCTAAGCATGCCACACTGACCAAGCATCCTAAGCATGCCACACTGACCAAGCACCATAAGCATGCCACACTGACCAAGCATCATAAGCATGCCACACTGACCAAGCACCATAAGCATGCCACACTGACCAAGCACCATTAGCATGCCACACTGACCAAGCACCATAAGCATGCCACACAGCATCCTAAGCATGCCACACTGACCAAGCATCCTAAGCATGCCACACTGACCAAGCATCCTAAGCATGCCACACTGACCGGGCTTCTCCACTGAAGACACATAATGAGCGCGGTGGCAGCAGCATGTTGTACCCCATCAATGTGTCTGAAAAAGACCATAATCTATGTAATTTTTTGTTACCAAATGTCAAAAACTCCGAACCGAGATAATATTTTAAAGAAACATGCAGCACTATATAATAATAAAATTTTCATTGCACTTTCAACTTTAGAGGTGCTTAAAAACTATTTCATGAGTGAATTCCCTCATAGAAAGAATTTTTTCCACCACTTGAAGCAAGTTTGAAGTTTGTGATTTCCATTTTCAGTGTACATGGTCAGTTTACGATATGGTAATAATACGCCTGAATTCATTTTTATACTAGACACCCCAGAAAAACAAACCTGTAGGTGAGAGGATCTCGTCATGATCAGCAGCAGGCAGGTCAGTACTGAGCGCCTCACGCTGCTGCTGCAGCAAACGACTAGGAGCAGTCCAGTTCATCAACACCGGTCCTCCCAAACTAAGGGATGCTAGCTCACTACCACACGATCCGTGACTATCAGTGTGAGCTGGGATACCTTGCGTAAAACAAAAACTTAATATTTGAAGTAAGAGAATGGAAGTACAAGCACAACTTGTTTGCTACTGATTGCGATCAACCACACACCACAGTAAGACCACAACCTAAAGTTGAGCTCATACTTCCATGTGTCAAATTAATAAAATAACGTTTCATCAATAACTACTGCATGCTATACATTTTATTAATTTAAATTTAATTTTGTCATTTATAAACATATAAATTAGATAAAAAATATTATTGAGGAAGACAGGAAAGCCAATCATTTTGAGGTCTCAGTACCCATAGTAGCAGTAACCTATATTCAGCACAATTCTAATCACCCTGTCCAGGAAGGTATCTGTTGACAGTGATTTGGTCTGGCATGCACTGCAGCGTCCCCTGCTTCACCATGCGATCCATGATGGCCAGCAGCTCAGTAGGCAAAGGTGCTGCCAGTAGCGGGCATGACGCATCAATGCTGTTGCTGCCGTACTCAAATTCATAACCAAAATGACGAACTGAACGGTTCTTCAAACTTCCTCCTGAATTGACACATATATAACATGCAAGTAAATAAATGCATTTCTAGTAATTAGAAAGTCAATTTTTATCTCATTTGTGAAATCTCAACAACATGTATCAACAGTCATGATTAATTGAAATTTCAGGAGAATTTTAAGGGGAGAAGAGCCTAATACATTTAGCGACATCTAACTAAAGAATTTCTGTAGTATCAAAACTGCATCATGACTAGAGAATGACAAGTTATTTTGTCCCTTGAATAAACTGAAGTTAGATTATAGACTTATCTATCTGGTGCAGAAAATGCTACTCAGACATTTTTAAAATGATTATATAAATTACTAAGATGTGCGGTGTTTGGGATATTAATATTATCAGCATACAAGCATTACCAAGATGAGAGTCTGATGGGGCTGTCTCCCAGTCAATGAGATTCATCAGACTGTGCTCTTCCTCAACATTTATAAAATCCTCCAGCAATCTCAGTCCAGGAGGGCAGTCATGCATAGTTGGCCAAGCTACAGCAGGCACTAAAAGAAAAGTACTATTGTCATTAGTGTGCTTCAATATTGCTAGTTATATGCTATATTTTAAAAGCACAGAAACCACCAAATAAATTCATCATATATTTATTTTAAGCACAGAAACCACCAAATAAATTCATCATATATAAAGGTTTTATAGACCAACTCCATGATCAGATATGTTTTTGGCTAAAAAAAATGCAGTTAGGAAAATGAAAAAATTTAAGAGATCAAATGTTTACAATATCTTGAAAATGCACAATTCAAATCAATATCACTAAAAGCCCTTGTTACATTTGCTTAATTATTCCACTTTAATTTATCCTCCCATACAAAATAAGCATTTTTTAATCAAGGGCTGACTCACTGGAAGGCACAAGGCAAGCATAGACTTTGGAGTGTTGGTGCAGACCTTCCTTAGTACAGGCGTCTCTTGTCAATGTCTTGAGTGCAGCATTAGCCGATTCTTCATCAGTGTACTGCACAAAACTATACTGCTTGCCAGGAAACAAAGCAAGCTGACATGATCCTTTTTCAGCTTGGTGTAAATGGAGGAGCTGCAGTATTGAAGTTTCATCATATCCTGTTGTGTGACCAATGTTTCCAATATAAATGACCTGCAATTTGGCAAAAATACACTTTGACTGACAAATACAGAAAAAAAAGAGATAGGTAATTATGCAAGGTAATAGTGAATAAACTATATATACAAGAAAAGTTTTAAACTTAGTAATATATAAAAAATTAAGTATCTGCATTTTGAGAGCTTATATCTACTGGTTTAGCCTTAGAATAAAAAATATAACTCAGTACTCACTGCAGTGAGTGACAGAGAGCGCATTTTCTCGTTGACAAAAATGTGAAGTCACAGACGGACAGACAGACGGATGGACAGCCGGACAGACAGACGGACATGGCAAGCACAACAGTGCATTTTTTTCATAAATAAGAAAATGCGCTAAAAACATAAAAATTCAACAAAAGGAAACATTTTAAATTAGTCAAAACAAGGGCATTTTGAAAAATATTTAATAAATTATGAATCATTAGTTGCTATCTTGGATTAATTCTTCCAACAGACAAAAGAGAGTTCAGTCACTTCAGTGTTAGCCATAACTGGCTCACACTCACCTGATACCTGTCTGTTGACATTCCAGGACATAAGCTTGGAAAATCTTTCTCCAAAATTTTCACACACCTGGCCACTTTTTTTGAGTATTTCTTATTCATGAAAGTCATTATTACAGTTGTTGATGGGCTAGTTAAAAAACTATTGTTGAAGTTAAACACTTTTTTACACCAAGGCTCATACCTGGCAGGAAAGAACTAAAAATGATTTAGCATAGGACATAGTTTTTCCCAAGGTGGTCAAACTTAAAGACCTGAGCTGAAAGTAAAAACATTAGTGATTAGTCTATGCCCTACAGGCCACGGCCACTGCCCTATTAGGATTAGCATCAGGCTGTCACTTGACTTGCAATGCTTACTGCACATTGGCAAACAAAAAATTTTTCTGAAACTGGTTCATTTTTAATCCCCTTATCTGGTTTAAAAATTTATTCAATATTTTTGTATTATAATGAATTTAATGATGCCAAACATGATTATCATTGTATTGGTTCACTGGTACTACTAGCAACTAGCCTGGATGTAATGGACCGTCATGATTCCTGCCTTCCAGAACGTAGCCTTCAACACTTCTGGACAATCATATAGGCAGCCAAAAGCCACCAGAAAGAACAAATAAATTGAACTAGACCAATCAGCCCTCAGGAGAAACAGCCGGCGATCGAATGGCCTAGCATTGTCCGCCGTACCGCGAAAAAATTCTGCACCACTCGGACGTAGCGCGCTGGAGCCTTGCAGCGAATGTTATATCCGCCACCAAGCCGTCCGTATCTAGGCCGTGCATCAAACCCATGGTTAAACTAGTATAGTTCAACCATGCATCGAAGCAGCCCTCGGTCAAACGCTCCAGCCAAGTGCTAACCCAACCTAACCTGACCCTGCCAGTTGCACGGCTCTTTTGACCAACGGCCTGGTGGTGCACGGCAGGTTTTATGCAAGGCCGGAGAAGGGCAAAAGCCGAGTGGTCGAAGTCTGTTGCGGACAAGTTCCAGTTCGAGCAGTGGCCAGGGTATGAAGTGATGCTTTGACGCAATGTTCAATGGTGAACGGCCATTCGACTCTAGGCTATTCGACCTCATGTCTGGGGGGGTGTAGAGCTCAAAATATTCAAAGCTCAAAATATCAAAGCTTATTGGTGTACAAAACTTGTGGCGCACAGCTGCGCTCCCCACAGGGAGATCTAAAAACAGGTCCTTTGACCAGATTTTTTCAAAACTAAATATAGATTGAAATGGGAGCGCAGCCGTGCACCACAAATGTTGTACACCAATAAGCCCTGAATTGAATGCCTTGGATCTCTCCGGACATCTACCAATCAGCCGTGAATGGAACCTGCTATCCATAACCGATCCTTGGCATCCTTCTGCTTTGAATATTTTGAGCTCCGCACCCCCCAGACACGAGATCGAATAGCCTAGAGTCGAATGACCGTCCACCACTCAACGTTGCGTCAAAGCATCACTTCATACCCTGGCCACCGCTCGAACTGGAACTAGCGCGCAACAGCCTGCGACCACTTGGCTTTGCCCTCCTCCGGTCTTGCATAAAACCGTATAAACCGTAAAAATTACGTAATTTTACGTTCACCGCATCTGAGGTTAGGTTTCAGATAGCATAGTTATGTTCCAAAATTTATCGTCCTTTGACAAGTAGCCATTTGACCAAGGGCTGGTTCGACACACTTCTTCTTGTTTGAAGCTTATTGGAGCTTTGGAGACGCATCCACGTAGCTCCACGTCTGCAGGGGGATTTGGTTGTTACAGAAGTGCCAATATCCCACATTTGCACAGGGATTTAGTCAGTGCAGCAGTCCCAGTAACTGTGTGTACATGAAAAATGTCATTAGTATAAAGCATCATTAACATTCTATCAATTGATTTCAGTATCATGTTCAGGGAAATAAGATCAAGCCAGATCAGGGAGCAAACGTGTTTCAAAATAAAATGAAATTGATTTGCTAAGAATTGCCATGCAATTAGCTCTTCTAAAACAAAGGACCACATTATTAGAGTTAAACTAAATTGCCCAAGTTAGTAGCTAGTGGATGCCCTACCTTGTGCCACACACGAGAACCCAAACTCTAGGTGAGGGTCCAGCCTGGGTGGCTCAACCTGGAGCCTCTTTCAGCCAAAAATGACTATCACAAAATAATGTTTAATGCAAATGTGCAAACAAGATGGATCTCTTATGGGCAGGGCTCAGAAGGAGGCAAGGGAATATTTGTTTATCTGGCGGAGACAAATAGAGGCATCCTTCACACAGGCAGTCATTACAGTACGTATTCAATTGATCTGCTCAGAGAAACCTCTACTAGAAACTCATGGATGCACCACAGGTGCGTTTGCAGCAGGCTTGATATAAAGTTAGCTCCACAGAGTGTTATTTGTAGTTAGTAATTAGTATACTCAAAATGTTAAGAGATTGCAGGCAGAATTACAATATTATATCTGACTAACATTAAGATAGGTCAATATTTACTAGGTTCCATTTATTAAGTCTACATTTGCTTCAGGGCATTAATTTCTATAAGGTAATCAATGGTGGCTTTTACTATCTTCAGCTGTGTTTCAGGTGGGAAAGGGCCTCCTCCAAGCTAGTTCTTTACAGATTGATCAATGTTCAGCAAGGTTAGTGTGTTAGACAGATTAGTTCAGGCCTGAGCATGCAGTTGGCAGTGGAGCAGCAAGTGATCTATTGTTTCTACACACTGGCCACAGTTGCACATAGGGTTATCAATCATTCTGAACCCAGCCAAGTGTACTCTCACTCCAGCATGACCCATCCGAAGTCTAGCAAGTGCTGTTTCCACAAGTCTATTTTGGTTCAGTTCCTAAGGCCAATTGCCTACTCTATCTTTAATTTGGCAGAGGAATAGGCCCTTTCCTGAAGCTTCAGTGATATTAACCCATTCCTGCTGGCTGCTGCCAGTACAGCAGTACTCAATAAAAACAAGCCAGATATTTCTTACCGTCTCTTCCTTTGACCTAGGAATGATTGTACGGTACCGAAGGCGGCAAAGGGTGTGGGCGAGTGATGCTGCATGGTCTGCTCCCTCATTCCCAGCAATGCCTCGATGACCCGGAATGAACTGTAGTTTGAGATCATGTGGGGATGCCAGCGCCATCAGCTTTTCTTGGATCGCAAAAATAAGATGTACATATGAAGGAGGTTATCTATCAGCAATTAGGTACAGTGAGCAGCTTAGGGAGTCTGTAAATACGACCAATTTCTCATTACTTTCAAGGTTATTTTGAGCCCACTCAAGCAATTTATGGATGGCAAATAATTCTGCTTCAAGGACGGACACCACTGGACGAAGTTTCCAGTTGAGAACTACTTTGGATGGGACCACCATAGCTGCAGATGCAGAAGTTGAAGGTTCTGTAATGCAAGAACCATCAGTGTAGGCTGTTGTAAAGTTTGTAAACTGGGTCTGCAGAAGGTCTTGGAAGATTTGTGAGGCCATGTCCCATGTTGGAATTGGATGTGAGGCCTGATACAGGACTTGATGAAAAGATTGTTAGGATGTGTTTATGGATTTTGAACCAAGGAGGAAGTGGCAACAGAAAAGTGTCTCAATGGCATAGCATGGGAAGGAGTAGTGACTAGTGAGTAGATTATGTCGAGTAAATATTGCACGAGACAGAGCAGTCAGGGAAGGCAGTAATGAGGCAGATGCTAGTGGATATAGATCATTTCTTTCAGCACAGAACAGATTGCTAATGATGGAGGACATTGGAAGTGTGGTAAGTCTGTGATGGTATTGACACAGTAGTTTTTGATGATGGATTGAAAGAGAAGGGATATTAGCTTCCACCTCGAGTGAGCAAAGCTGCAAACTGGAGTGGTTTTTCTACTTCCTAAGGCAATTCTGAGACTGGTTCTGGATTATATCAAGTTTTTTTTAATAGTGTTTGGGCAGCAGACCGCAGCACTAGCGCCCCTCAGCTCGCTCCAACCTAGCCATTCGTGAGACGCAGACTGGGGAGCCGCTGAGTCAACAGTTACAGTGTGACGTCAACTACAGTCACAGTGTGAGTGAAGGGAGGCTGGGAGCGGTTGTTTCCAATCTTTCCCTTGGCAGTTGTGCCATTTTTTGTTCACAAAGCGGTGCACTGAGACGACGGCACATGATGCACTGGCTGATGAATCGGCAGCATAGTGACAAAGCAGAGAATTTTTTAGACTCTCCCTCAAGTTCATTTTTGAGTCCTATAAGTAGACCAGTTAAGTATCATAGATACCAGCATTATCATACTTGAGAAATTGGTTTAAATCTTGAGTTTTTGAGGAAATTAGAAATGAACTGATTCCAGAAGAGCTCTGGTTTGCCACTATGATCGGCAGAATCGCCGAATTAAGCTTTTGCCTTTCATGAGGTAATAACCAGCTGGCAGCTGCTCTCAAGTCTCAACTTCTCAAGGCACCACGAGTCCACGAGTAATTTGACATTCTTCTTTGCAGGGGGTCCACGCTGGGTGGACATAAAGCCACAGGTCTGCCTGATGGGATGACCGTTGTGCCTGAGAGCTTGTTGGTTAAGTTTTTAGCTTCTTGGTACAGGAAGCTAGTCAGTTCTCTCTTAAGAGAGATCAGTTCTCAGGTAGCTCCATATAGGATTTGAGGAGTTTTAAAGGAGACAAGTTTTAGTAAATGGATTTAAGACCAAATGCTCATTTGAAGCAAAGCATAAAAGGTAAATGAATGCTGGTACAGCCTCCCTACCTACTTCAGTTCAAACACCTAAAAGACACGCCTAGATTTTGATAAATATGCCAACAACAACAGTAGATAGAACATAAGTAGCAGCAGCAATCAAACATGTGCATGACTGCCATGCATGCTTGTGTACAGCTGTTGCATGGCATTGATGGCAACCTACAGCTCGCTTATCCTACCTGACTTCAATATGAATAGAGTAAAAAATCGAAATATTTTCTGTTGTACATTATCATTATGGTTACCTCCCCCCAACAAATTACATAGAGTAAATTCTATATTAATGCATCTTAAATTACGTTGTAGCTCTTGTCTTGGCACTTGGCAGCACGTGACGTTGACAATCCAGAAGAAAATGCGCTATTGTATCCGATGTATTGCAGGTGGTACATTGATCCATGTTGCTCATGTTGAATCGATATAGATGGCTCTTGACACGTTGACAGTTGACACCGGCATGACCAATTCTGAGTCTTGCAGCCGCACATTCCAACCTGCGGGACTTTAACCAGAGCCAAGGGCGCAGTCTGGGTTCTGTCAAGATGTCACTCAAGAATGTGCCCTTCTGAGTGTGAGTGACAGTCGCTTTCCAGGTCCTGGTCCAATGCTTGTGTAACAGTGTAACTTCTCTCTTGTAATTTGACAGCCTTGATGAAGGCATGAAGCAATTGTCGATGGTAGTGATCAAATATCATAATGGAGATTTGTTGCGCCACTGGCAATAAGATGGGATATTTTTGTTCATTCGCGTCGATGAATGGAGACAGGCTGGAGAGAACGTGGTTTGATCTTGATCTTCTATTAGTTGACGGCGTGTTCCACCAGAGGCGATTCTCGCCGTAATCTGCTTATTTATTAAGTCTCAGGGCTGGAATCGATGAGTTTTGCCGATGAATTCTTCAACAGCTTTGCAGATGTGCGGCCAGGCAGGGCAGTTGGAGGTGTCTCCTCCCAGCAGTGAAGCA
>NW_025946649.1:0-28198 GCF_000764305.2 Hyalella azteca
GCTGGTAAATAGAAGCAAAACACCCTACGTGGCCGACTTGCTCCTGATTCACCCCTAAGCCGAATATAGTTCCTCTAAAACGACCTTAATCGGCACGAAAATTTTGACAGGGTGCTCCTGATTCACCCCTAAGCCGAATATAGTTCCTCTAAAACGACCTTAATCGGCACGAAAATTTTGACAGGGCCTGTCTGTCTGCTACAAATCTTATAATCGATATTTAACACACTTCTACCTGTGCAATAATCGATCTGAAATTTGGCACACTTGCATAAATTTGCAGACAATGTATAAATCAATTGACACAATAAATGATTTTAGGAATTAAAAATTTTTTATATAAAAAAATTTAAAAATTGTTTTGTCAGCTATAAATCTTATTATCGATATTTGATACACTTCTATCTGTCCAATCGATCTGAAATTTGGCACACTTGCATAAAGTTGGAGAAAATTCATAAATCAAGTGACAGAATAAATAATTTGTAAAACAAAATTTTTTTCGATATTAAAAAAATTTAAAATAATTTTGCCAGCTACAAATCTTATTATCAATATTTAACACTTTTCTACTTATCCTATCGATTTGAAATTTTACACACTTCCGTAAAGTTGTAGACAATGCACGAATCAAGTGACAAAATTACTGATTTTAAAATAATTTTTTTTTTCAATAATAAAAAATTGCTAAAATAATTTTGTCAGCTACAAATCTTATAACTGATATTTGACACACTTTTACCTGTCCAATTGATATGAAATTTAGCACACTTGTGTGAAGTCAGAGGCAATGCATGAATGAATTGACAGAATAAATAATTTTGAAGAAAAATTTTATATACCAAAAAAATGTGAAAATTAATTATTTTCATATTTGAAAATAAAATGAGAAATTCGTTGTACATCTTTAACATTGGAGACACTGGATTCTTTAGAAGTGTTGTCTTTAAAAAGTAATTTTTAAACGTATATTTTATTTTTATCGTTAGTTACCTTCTTCTGTGACTATCCATGACGAATGCATAGTCGAGATTCTTGTTGCTTGTGTTTAAGTTGGTATTCACGTATAGACGCTGGAAATATTGTTGTCATATTGTCCTGGGAGCGCCGTTGATGTCCCGGCACTCGTCGCGCGTGAAGCAATTTGGTGCACATCATAAACTGGCCGTCATGAAGGAGGCTTTAAACCAAACAGCTACGTTCTCATTCATCAAAAGATTAGTGTTAATATCATTCACATAACAACGAAGCCGTGGCAGTACATGTCCAATTTTTAGATGTTGGGCACTTGAAAATTTTCTTTAAATTAGAAGGCAGTTGAAATACGTTCATTAGCGAAATTGAATTTTAAGCAATTTCGGATGCACCACACTACATATTGCCACATGCTGAGGCGCGTACGCATCAGCAGGTCGCATACGTGCACGTGAGGGAAGCGTTACCTCACCTCCCTTGACGTCATCCCTTCTTATCTTGAAGACAAGTAGGGGATCAAATATAATTATCATTTATATTCACAACATAAATACTAGTTCAGAAATCAGTTGATCCCGACCCATAACTACATGAGCACTACATTAAATGTTGAAGCATTAGAAATTGTCTCTTTAAATTATTTAATAAAACGCTCGTTTGAGGATTTTGTATCGAGAATGTCAGTGATCAATCTGCCTTTACTAGGAAAATTACAGACAACATAAATGTACATGAATTACCCAACAAGTTGACGCATTTGTTAAAAACATCCATCGCTCAGGTATTACATCCGCACTCATATTTCTGCATTCTTTTGTCCATATTTTGTATTTACAAGATAAATATCTAGCCAATATCTTAAATAACCACAAAACGGCCATCACAATATCATGTAGTTGTGTCAGCCATGATTTGAGTTTTGGTGTTCAGTGAACGTTTTCATGAATTTGTGAACTTTTCTAGTGCTGAGCTTAAATTAATTAGAAATGAAACTAATCTCTGAAATGTGAAATGAAATGTAAGGAATAAGCGGTGGAAATCAAATATGTCAATAAAAAACTATTACTCGGTACTCAATGCAGTGAGTGACAGAGCGCGTTTTCTCGTCGACGAAAACGTGAAGTCACGGACGGACATGACGAGTATAATAGGGCATTTTTAATATAAATGAGAAAATGCGTGAAAACAGTGTAAGAGGTTGAAAATAATGTTTCATTAGTTTATATTCTCGAATTGTTTCTGTGCAACTTTTTCATTGAATTTTCGACCCGGAAATTAAAATTCATGTTAAACTGCTCAAACCAGTGAACATGAAATTAGGAAAGGTAAAATATGATAACTTTATCCGTGGAAGATAGACATGCAACTGTGAGCTTCAGCAACAGAGATAGAATTTGAATTTCAATGATAATATTTTTGACTGGATAACTGGCGAAACGCGGCGCCTGCCCGACCTCAAAGTTGTACTCGATCACTGCAAGTTTTGGAGCCATCGGCCCACTGCCAGTGTATCGTTTCGGAATCCTATTTAATTTTTTCCACAGGAAAAAAGCCTAGAAGTTAAATACATAACAACAAGCTGTGAAAAATGAAGCATTATGCAAGTGAATTTATTGCAAGATGTAATAGCCTGAAAATGTTCTCGGAACATATTTTTCTATAGCTTATCCTCGAAATATTTCAACATAAAAAACGGGACAAGAAAATCGCGATTGCAAGGGAGACTACTTTCTTGTGAGGGCTGCACGCGTGGCTCAGTCAGGACTCTGGAGGCTGTGGCTGAGCCAGTGCTTCCCATTTGTAATTGTACAAATAGGCGAGACTCTCTGGAAAAGTAATGAAAATGTCAAAAAAAACATTTTGAGGCGCTCAAGCGTGTTGTAGTTATAATAACTGAATAACAATAATGCATTTTTAGAAGAAAAACTCATTTCGTTAAACAGGGAACATTTTTTTTATAAATACGCCTATGGGATCCTTATTGAAACTCTGCTGGAACGTTATTGGATCAATTGCTCGAAACATGCGATCTTCAAACTATAATTCACTCCATTTTTATTGAATCTGAATCGTGGCATTGCAATTTCCTTGCATGTGTTGAATCCAAGTCTGAAAAAATATTGTATGAAAAATTTACAATTACCCTAAAATAATTTGAAAGTTACCTACTTGTTTCAGATGTTAATAATAAAGCTATACCAATAAACTATTCTTGGTGATGCAGATTCGCTGTACATGCAATAATCTGATTTTTTGCGTCATACAGTCATAGGATCTTCATCGGAGTAACAGGAATAGTTTAGTTTGTGCTAAATACCATCGAACTAACTGTATTTTCAGTCAAGCGTTATCTGTTAACGCTCAAATTCGTTCTGGTATTAATTAGGGCAAATGATCAAGGTATACTTGAATTTTGGGCCTAGCGGGCTAACTTTTAATTGATAAAAGGCGAGTGCTGAATCGTGAGGATGGCTGGAGCAGCATTGCCTGTGAACAGCTTTACCTGATGATTATTTCAAAGCTTTTGTAAAAAAGCAATATGTATATTATTTCCCAGACTCTTGATATGGTTCATAGAAATTATCGAAAATGCAACGAATTATAATCGTCTATATTAAAAATAATGCCAGTTTTATTGAGAACATCTTTTGAGTTTAATCTCTCAAGCTTTCTGATAAGAGGTACAGTAACAGGGTCAATAAGTCTTAAAATTTGTCCAAATGGAAGGTTAGGTAAATCCTGCGACGCGTTTTGCTCATCACTGAGCATCTTCAGAGTACTAATTTCCCTTCAGATGGTCACCTTAAACCTTAGCGACGCCAAGCTTCAGTTAAATTGCATAACAATTGATAAAATTTCGCATGCACCCAAGGAGCGAATCAGCGCACCACAGCGAAGGTAGTGTAGCCCTGCAGGATGCCTTGCTGCAACGTCCTTAAGCCTAGGATGTTGCTCGACTCTTGTCACACGTTTTCCATTTTCCTTTATCAAATTATACTTAATTTTTGAACTATTTTAAAGCAGTGGCAACAAGATCACTTCTAAATGACTTTACTTCTGAATAACCATAACAATAATGATGAGATATCAGCTCGGCACATAGAATACCCTGGCTCATTTAGAGGCAAATCTGAGCTTTGATGTAGGCCATGGAGGACCTAATGCCTTTACATCATGCACAACAAACTGAATGTCAAGGTTCGCAGTAATTTTCATTTATCAATTCAAAATGGTACAATATTTTAAAAGCAATCAGTTTGTTTGGATGAAACCATTTACCATCTTTCTGATACCGATCAGGATCAGCGGTTGAATGTACACCTATTATAGTTTCCGCATGTTGCTAGTCGTTTTTTATGAACCCGCGTTTTCAAAGAAATTTTAGGAGTAACTTCTCCATTTTTCCATTCTCTCCTAAGACCTTGAATCATCTTCTATATCAGGGGTCTCCAAACTATGGCGCCACACAATTTCATCCGGCCCGCGGCCCGCCGGATGAAATCGTGAAATTAATAAATAATTATTGTACGAATGGCATCGCAGAATTATTCAAAGCTGGAGCCTGCTGACTATAGTGGCGCTCAGCCCGAGTCAGTTTTCCTCTCTCTCGATAGTGTGACGTACAGATACTAGTGCTGGTAGGTATGTGATATGCATTACAACCAATCAGTTGTGTATAACTGTATATTGTGGGGATGGTGGCCGAATGGGGCTTCGCTGCTTCCGTTTCAGGGAGCACAGCTCTTTCGTAATCCATTTGACTGCAATGCTGAAAATCTTCCAGCTCAATTTCAAATGGAAATTATTGACCTCCGGACAGATGACAGACTGAAGGATAAGTATAGAGAAAGAAATCTGATTGAGTTCTATAAATGCCTGCAGCCAGATCAGTTTCCAAATTTGATAAAGTTTGCTTGTAGATTTGTGTCCATTTTTGGTTCAACATACTTGTGTGAACAAACATTTTCCAAAATGAAGTATGTGAAATCTAACTACCAAGCAAATATTATTTCATTAAATATGTTGGAGCATCTTTCTGAACTGCACTTGACTTTTATTACCATTGCCAATAGCTCTCAATATGGAACCTATGTCATTCACATAACAACAACGATGAATTTATGGCGGTGCAAGTCCAGTTTTCAGATGTTGGGCTCTTGAAAACTTTCTTTAAATTAGAAAGCAGTTGAAATACGTTCATTAACGAAATAAATGTATATAATATAAGTTATTGTGATGAACGAAAAAACGCAGTATGAGGCCTGCCTTAATGTTATTAGAAAACGAACAGGTTACTAATTTATATTATTTTTGTTATTTTTTCATTCTTTTTGAAATGGTTAGATGATTAGTTTTCAACTAATTCAGTTCTTATTGTGTTATATTGAGAGACAGATTGACAATTAGTTTTATTATTGTTTACCATCATAATTTTTTATCGGAAAGCCTATAGAAAACTTCTTCAATATTAGCAGGGACTGCATAGCTTCACGGCTCGACCAAGACGCGATGTGTTCGTGGAAACTCTTTGTTAAATAATTAGCAACCGATTATTTTTTCAAGTAATATGAAGATAATATTTATTATTATTTTTAAAGTCTTCGATCTATGGGAAATTTTAAATTGATAAAAAATAAGTATGTATGAATTATGAATGTCAGATAATTTTAATTTATGTCAGGGATCAGTTAGCATGGGCTAGTATGTTAAGTTACAAGAAATAATATGAAATAAACCGATATGGAATGTGTATGATATCCATGTGAGTATGAAGATAATATCCATGAGAGTATGAAGTTAATATCCATCTGGATATGTGGATGATATCCATGTGAGTGTGTGGATGATTTTCATGAAAATGTGAGGGGTATATCCATATGAATACAAGGATGATATCTGTCTCTTATACACATCTAGATGTGTATAAGAGACAGATCTTCATCGGAATGAAAACCGAATTGTAAAATTTAATTCNACCAATTTCGGATGCACCACACTACATATTGCCACATGCTGAGGCGCGTACGCATCAGCAGGTCGCTACGTGCACGTGAGGGAAGCGTTACCTCACCTCCCTTGACGTCATCCCTTCTTATCTTGAAGACAAGTAGGGGATCAAATATAATTATTATTAATATTCACAACATAAATACTAGTTCAGAAATAAGTTGATCCCGACCCATAACTACATGAGCACTATATTTAATGTTGAAGCATTAGAAATTTTCTCTTTTAATTATTTCATGAAATATGTTGGAGCAGAGCATCTTTCTGAACTGCACTTGACTTTTATTACCATTGCCAATAGCACAAAATATGGAGCTTATATGATTAACATAACATCAGCGATGAATCCATGGCAGTGCAAGTCCAATTTTATGATGTTGCGCACCTGAAAACTCTCAAAATTAGAGTCGTTGTCGTTGAAATACGTTCATTAACGGAATTAATGTCGAAACAATTTCGGATGAACCACTGTACATATTCGCACATCCTGAGGCGCATGCACGCGCTTTTTAGGAAATACAACCTCATTCTTATTATCTTTATTTTCAAATCATTTAGGCAAGACTCGATTAAAGACATCACAATATAAAATATACTCCCATGTGTTATGGGACAATTTCAGTCCTATCCATAACTACTGAGCATTAAATGCCAAGTTGGAGTATTAGAAAACGCTTGTATCCCAGACTGAACTAATTTCACCTAACAACATTAAAACTTCATAGCCGTCAGCTAGATTCTGTATCATGAATATGCATAGCTGACAATCAATGAATAATTTAATTTCACTACGCGTTATAGTCCACTAATCGTTATCGTCCACAATGCGTTATCGTACACTAATCGTTATCGTCCACAATGCGTTATCGTACACTAATCGTTATCGTTCTTCATACGTCATCTCTACCATGCGTTTAATTCACCATGCGTTATTGTCCACCAGGCGTTTCGTCTTCCATGCAATTAATCCAGCATGGAGTTAACTCAAATGTATATGCCACGACCATCTCAAACATGTTTTTATATTATGTGTGTAAATGTTTATGTGCAAAACGAATAAACTTCCTAATTATCAAACTGTGAACACAACTGATATTTTCCATTGCTTATACACCGCAGTTTTTAGCTCTGACATGGGGATGGATGCGCACATCTTGAGCACAAGTCCCCTGACGTGCGTGGGGAGGGGGGAAGGTCTCAGTAAACAATGCCAGGCGTCAGCAACTTAACTGAATAATATTCAGCTCAATGGCTTGGGCCTTATCAATTTCACATCACATCATGAAATTTGTATTAAAATTACTTGTTTGCTCGAATCGCAAGTTAACCAGGAATTTAAAAACAAAGAAAACACCACAAATCTTTATACAACACCACCATATCTTTATAAGAGAAAACTTTTCGGAGTCCATCTCTATCGTCAGTTCATAACACAAAATTCTGTTCAGAAAAAGGTCAGTCCTAGATACACAAATAAATCAATTAGAAAAGTAAAATGCACTGTCAGGTTTCAAAATAAAAAATAAATAAATAAGACATGAAATTAACGCTAGTAAACGGCCTATCTATTTACTATTTCAAGAGGAAAGGAGCTGAAAGCGGCATTCAGACTAGGCTTCTGTTTGAATATATACAGTGATTCTAAAATTCGTAGATCACTAACACCGGATGCGGAAGCTAGAATTTTGAAATCACTATAAGATACAGAGGTGTTGCACTGCTCGGCATGAACACGTACAGCAGAATGAGGTGTATGTGCAAGTAGGTTCCCCGTTCTATAACTCCTGCCCTTATGCTCAGCCAGCCTAGTATAGGAATTGCGTGCCGTCATACCGACGTACGTTGATGTGCACTGCGCACAACTATATCTGTAAACTATATAATGACGATCGCATAAGAACAGGTTGGGTATCCTTATACCTGAAAAAACGAGCCGATTCTAAAATTGTTAACTAGCACCACAAGAAGATTTACATCCGGAAGATATTTAGCAAATAGAACTTTTAATTCCTTTGACATAGTCTCAGATGCGGGGCCAGTGTAGGGAAAAGAACAGTAAACAACTTTCCTCTTGTCACACTTGGGAGCGACTGCAGTATATTGCTTGGACATAAACATTTTAATTTGGCTAAACACCAGGTGCGATGGCAAGCCATTATGTGAAAAGATAAAGTAGAACAAATGCAAAAGCCGCGGTTTTTCAATGTTTGGACCCCATTGAACTTGAAACGAAAGGAGCAAAAGCTAAAAACACTGGTGCTTAAGCCGGATAATGTTAATTTTCTAGAGATAGAAGTTTGGAAACGGCCATCAGACCTGGTAACTTTGCAATCCAGGAGAGACAAGCTATTGTTTGATTCCAGCTTCATGGTGAATTTGATAGACTTATGTAGGAGATTAAGATAATCAAATAAAAGGCCCACATGAGAGGGATGTTTAAAAATCAAAAAGGTATCGTCAACATATCGGTTATAGAAAATTGGCTTAAAATCAAGAAGACAATTGGCCAACTATGTAGCCTCGTGAAAACACACGAATATATTGGCAAAAGTATATAGGGCCGAGCGGAAGCCCCAAGAGCGCCGTTGATGTCCCGGCACTCGTCGCGCGTGAAGCAATTTGGTGCACATCATAAACTGGCCGTCATGAAGGAGGCTTTAAACCAAACAGCTACGTTCTCATTCATCAAAAGATTAGTGTTAATATCATTCACATAACAACGAAGCCGTGGCAGTACATGTCCAATTTTTAGATGTTGGGCACTTGAAAATTTTCTTTAAATTAGAAGGCAGTTGAAATACGTTCATTAGCGAAATTGAATTTTAAGCAATTTCGGATGCACCACACTACATATTGCCACATGCTGAGGCGCGTACGCATCAGCAGGTCGCATACGTGCACGTGAGGGAAGCGTTACCTCACCTCCCTTGACGTCATCCCTTCTTATCTTGAAGACAAGTAGGGGATCAAATATAATTATCATTTATATTCACAACATAAATACTAGTTCAGAAATCAGTTGATCCCGACCCATAACTACATGAGCACTACATTAAATGTTGAAGCATTAGAAATTGTCTCTTTAAATTATTTAATAAAACGCTCGTTTGAGGATTTTGTATCGAGAATGTCAGTGATCAATCTGCCTTTACTAGGAAAATTACAGACAACATAAATGTACATGAATTACCCAACAAGTTGACGCATTTGTTAAAAACATCCATCTTTCAGGTATTACATCCGCACTCATATTTCTGCATTCTTTTGTCCATATTTTGTATTTACAAGATAAATACCTAGCCAATAGCTTAACTAAACGGCCCATCACAATATCATGTAGTTGTGTCAGCCATGATTTGCGTTTTGGTGTTCAGTAAACGTTCAGTGGAATTTGTGCATTCCTTCTAGTGCAGATAAAAAATATTAGATAATGAAAATAGTGTGAAATGTTAAAGTAAGGAATATGTGGTGGAAATCAAGGATATCATTAAAAAATGTAACTGCACACAATGCAGTGAGTCACAGAGAGCGCATTTTCTCGTCGACGAAAACTTGAAGTCACGGACGGACATGACGAGTATAATATGTCATTTCCTTCATATATGGGAAAATGCGCCAATAATAATTATAAGAAGTTGAATTTGTTCATATTCTTGAATTCTTTCTGTGCAATTTTTTCATTGAATTTTCAACCCGCGAATTAAAATTCATGTTAAAATGATTCAACCAGTGAACATATAATCATGAAAGGCAAAATATGATAATTTTATTTGCAGAAGATAGACATGCAACTGTGAGCTTCAGCAACAGAGATAGAATTCGAATTTCCAAGAGAATATTTTTGACTGGATAACTGGCGAAAAGCGGCGCCTGTCCGACCTCCAAGTTGTACTCGATCACCGCAAATTTTGGAGCCATCGGCCCACTGCGAGTGTATCGTTTCGGAATCCCATTTAATTTTTTTTACGGGAAAAAGGCCTAGAAGTTGAAAACATAACAACAAGCAATGAAGCATTCTGCAAGTGAATTTATTGCAAGATGTAACAGACTGGAAATGTTCTCGGAACAGATTTTTCTATAGCATATCCTCGAAATATTTCAACATAGAAAAACGAGACAAGAAAATCTCGATTGCAAGGGAGACTACCTTTTTGTGAGGGCTGCACGCGTGGCTCAATCAGGACTCAGGAGGCTGCGGCTGAGCCAGTGTTTCCCATTTGTAATTGTCCAAAAGGTGAGACACTCTGGATAATCAATGAAAATGTCCATAAAAAACAGTTTGAGACGCTCTAGCATGTTCTAGTTATAATGACTGAATAACATTAACGCATTTTTAGGAGAAAAACTCATTTCATTAAACAGGGTAAATTTTTTATAAATACGCATATTGGGTCGTTATTGGAACTCTGGAACGTTATTGGATCAATTGCTGGAAACATGTGATCTTCAAACTATAACTCCCTTTATTTTTCTTTAATCTGAATCGTGGCACGGCAATTTCGTTGCATGTGTTGGATTCAAGTCTGAAAAGAAATCTTGTATGAGAAAGACTAACTGCCTGTTCAATCAAGCGTTATAGGTGAACGCTCGAATTCTGTAGAGTAAGAATTAGATAAATGTTAAATGGATATTTAATATTTCTGCCCTAACGGGCTGATAGTTAATATCAGAAGTGTGTTGAAGAATGAGGATGGCTAGATGAGCATTGCCTGTGAATAGCATTACCTGATGATTATTTCAAAGCTTTTGTAGAAAGCAATATGTATATTATTTCCCAGACTCTTGAAATGGTTCATAGAAATTATCGAAAATGCAACGAATTATAATCGTCTATATCTAAAAATTTTTAGCCGTATTTCCCCCAATAATGTTCAATTGAGCTGGAGTTGCTCTCAGCTGGGCACTACGAGGTGTGTTGGATCGAAGTCTGAAGAAAAATCTTGTATGAGAAAATTACTCTAAAATAATTTGAAAGTTTACTACATGTTCCAAATGTAAATAATAAAGCTATACCAATAAACTATTGTTGGTGATGTAGATTCGTTGTACATGCATTAATCTGAATTTTTTGTGTCATAGGATCTTCATCGGAGTAAAAGCAATAGTTTAGTATGTGCTCAAATTCGTATAACACACTGGTTGTTCAGTCAAGCGTTATCCATTGATGCTCGAATTTTCCTATATAGCATATGTTCTATATAATCAAATAGTTTCTTCAATTTTTGTGCCCTAATGGGCTAGTAGTGAAGTGGTATCAGTAGTGTGTTGCATCGTCATGATGACTCGATCAGCAATTACCTGATGTGAACAGCATTACTTAATGATTGTTTCAAAACTTTTGTAAAAAAGCAATGTGTAAAGTATTTCCCAGACTCTTGAAATGGTTCATAGCCATTATCGAAGATGCAACGAAATATGACTGTTTATATCTAAAAATTCTTAGCCGTACTTCCCCCAAAAAATGTTCAATTGCGCTGGAGTTGCTCTCAGCTGGGCACTACGAGGTTCGGGGTGAATGCATGCGCTGTAGTGCGGTGATCATCTTCGGCTGATCAGGCGCGTTTCATGCGCATGTCTTCCTCGAGTTGGACGTTGATTGTCTGTCTAGTTCTAATTGTTGTCTTCTAATTCACATTAAACCTTACAGGTCGATTGCATGTTTCACGAGTTTCCTTGAATTTTTTTACCACCTTCCACACAGTTTCACGACGAATTTTGAGCTTTTTTGCAATGACTGAATTACTCTCGCCCTTTTCATGAAGGGTTACAATTGCATTCCTATCTACTGCCATAAGTAATAGTAAATTTAGACACCTTAGACTTCTCCAATATAAAATAGATGAATTAATAGATGGTATTAGGCTTCATTATAAAAGAAAAGTCTCCTAGAATCCAATTTATTTTATATAGCAAACTTCCGTTGTCATAAATATGGCGGACCCTGTAGATCAAATGGCCAAATTCCATAAGATCTTCGCAGCAAATATTTCGCCCCGGAAAAGACAACTTTATAACAGTGGTCAACACTTAGTGAAATTACGAATGAGAATATATATGATATTATACCACTGTATAAATTATAAACCCTCCAAGTAGACGAGTATTGATTCTCGAGTCAGATGACATGCGCGAAAAGTTTTTGAAATATTTTAGTTTACTTTACATAATAATTTTTAACATAAGATCAGAAGACTCTCAGCAATATGCACTGCATCGGCGTTGACGGATTAGCAATTCTCCTGAGTACAGTAAGTATCGGACCTGCCTCACTGGAGTAACTCTTCCATTTCTTTGTGGAACAAACTGGCAACCCTCGTAATGCTCGCCCGCTGCCTCTTCTGCAACGTGCACACCGACCTCCGCCCACACGGCCAAATCCATGCACGCCGTCACATATTCCTTACCAGAATGCCATGATTTGCCGATCCAAAAGCAATATCGCGACATTTTCCCCAGCCTGCGACGATGGACAGCAGCCAGAAGCGTGACGGGAGGTTCTTAACATGACAGAACTCGAGCAGATGCCACGAAGAACTGCTCGCGACGATCTCAACGGTAAGGGCGTCACAGTCACGAAGAAATATGATGCATGAAATACTACACCACAGAGCCAAGAGTAATCCAGCTCCCATGCAGCAAGGATTCTATCAGAAACAGTTCTTCTGAGCCTACAAGAGGGCCGAGACAGGGAAACATATTTAACAGTAAGAGCAGAGCATAGTTTACAAATTGAAGTGCTTGGATCAGAAAAATATTCATTTATTGTAGCAAATTTATACTATATTTGATGATGGTACTATTTTTCATGATATCTGCCCATCTCACTCCTGTGCACGTGGCTGTTATTCCCGCATCTATTGTATTCGTAGCGAAAAAACTCGTTTTTGTTCAAGGACAAGACGATAATTTCAACTAAGGGCAGCGATGGCAGTACTAGTAATTTCAGTTTCGTGTGTTCGGTCTTCTCTGAATTACGCAATTAACCTCTAATAATGTTATAATAATGGACATTATATTATTATGTAATAATACAATATTATTATTATATAGCCACACAGCACAACTCACGACGATCTCAACGCTGATCGCCACAGCCGCGCGCAGAATTGGTGTGCGTGAGGACGACACCGCACATTCAGAAAAATGAGTGCGTCAAATTGTGTCAATAGTTACGCACTTTCTTACCCACACAACGATTATTGAGTCGACGTAGCACTGATACGCCAGTTTACCGGGGCAAATAGGGAACGGATGACCCACACCAGGGCAAAAAGTGCATCGCTATTTAGGACAATGACCCGCTAATTTATCTGAGTGCAGAATCAAACTTCAGCTGCTCAAACACAGCAGGTATTAAGCCGCACCAATTCCGTGTTATTTTACACGGCGCCATGTCGGACGTTAGGTATTTAGCCGCACCAATTCCGTGTTATTTTACACGCGGCCATGTCGGACGTTAGGTATTTAGCCGCACCAATTCCGTGTTATTTTATACGCGGCCATGTTGGACGTTTGCTTTGATATAAAGTATATATTCATCAGGTTACAGAAGGTCTATATATCTGCTATATCGTCCCCAATGAGGGGCACTTCAAAAAGTTAATTTTTCCTCAATTAAATTGGCCTAATCATACTTCATAATCAGTTTGATTGTCAACCATGATATTTTTACTACACGTTTCGTCTAAAATGTGAATGTAAATCATTGCTTGTCATAGCATCATCATAAAATCTCAACTTATTCCAAACTTTAGAAATGACATTGGAATTTCAATATCAATAAATTATATACTTTGAACAAAATACGAAAAATGTTGTCCAGATGATGCATATCTGTTTTTTTGATAATTCAGGGGTAACTGATTAAACAACTTTGTTAGCTGCAATAGGGTTTTCAACAGCAGACTTTACTATTGAATAGAGCATTGAAATCTTCTCAAAATCACAGAAATTTTAATGATAATTCTATTGAATACATATCATACGTGACAGGTTGGATATATTCTATTAGTTCAGTGAAATTTATCTAAAAATGTTTGGAAGTTGCAGGGTTTGGCAGTGAGAGGAAACGCGGTTGTGTCAACGAGATCAACGTGACAAGTGATGTTGTCATATCAACGTGACAAGTGATGTTGTCATATCAACGTGACAAGTGATGTTGTCATATCAACGTGACAAGTGATGATTCCTAATTTGGGTGGAAAGTTTAAAGTTTATACGGACTTTCAGACCTCAAAGTTGTGACATTTTATGCACTCAATTGTCGCGTGAACTTTTTTGTTTTATGCACATTCGACCAAACTGCTCATGCGACCAAACTTTGCCTGTTGAGCTCAAAGGCATCTTTATTCCTGTCGGCAATTCTGTTGTAGTGACAACTCACTCACATATGTAAAAACATGGCCAACGTATCATGCAGGAGCCAATTTTTTACACAAAGTCACTGCCATTCGAGTTATGATAGGGTAACATGGGGCAGCGAGCCCACTGCGGGTCACGGGCCCATAGCGGGTTTCTCGCTAAGTATGGCAGATATTGGTCCGTGTTCTCTACCGCCGGTCGACAGTTTCACTGGGATGAAGTGTACGGATTTACGTTTTGCTAAATGTTTGCGTTATTAAGTTCTTTGCGAATAACTGTTTTAGTCTAGATAAAAAATTTTTTGCCGCTAAATAAAGTTTTTTTCCATTACTATAGATGAAGATTTTGAAATTACTGTGAATTATTTTTTCAAAGTAATATTTATAGGGATAATTTTGAGACCAAGTTTAGACTATTAGCTTTTAAAATAAAATGTTGACACGACATAAATTGAAATGATACCTAGTGGGAGCAACGGGCCCCCGCGCATCACGGGACAAAGCGCCCATGGTGAAGTCTTGTGTTATACATCATTAGATTTGTCTCAATGACCTTTTCAAACTATGACTAGCTTTTCGAATTACAAATTACACTTCATATTGCATAATTTTTTTATTTGTGCAGAAAATGATAGATTTGAATATTGGACCGTAATTTTTACACTGTGTGTTATTTGTGAATTCTAAACTTTTACGGTAATTATATCTAAATATGGTTATTTCTCAATTTTTTTGGTTTATTTTGTAGCGCGAGAATGTCTCAACGTTAATTTGATTCAAAAATTGCAGTAATCTATCTTAGTATCGTCGGAATAGATTAATAAGCAAATTTGTAAAACTTTGGTAACTTAAGAAAAATTTTATCACTCGAATGACTGACCAGTGTTCGTATGCTCAAAGCATCAAATAGAGTCAATGATCACAGTATCAACGATTTTATCGTAGCAATTAAGATATTTATTCCTAAGTAATCAATATTTTGCGATATTTTACCGGGAAAAGCTTTAGGAATTTGCATATATCGAGTTTTCTCTGCCGTGCGCTCGGGAGAAGCTTGCGAGCATAAGAGCCCGGCGGTGATTGGTGGAGCGCGCGGACAATACACCAATGATGGCGGCGGTCTCTATTGACGCTTTTTTGCCTAGTATTCAATGGTTGAATTCTCGTACATGTATATTCCATGAGTGGAAAATATATCCGATTATAAATAAAAAATAATTACAATTATTATAGTAATAATAAGAGTAATAGTATGGTAATAATATAAGAGCAACGCATAAGTTATGCTGTCATATCAATGACTTTCAATTGAATTGTTAATGGATTAATTCAGCATGAATTTGTATGTAAGATCTTGGTTGACGTGCACACTTGTTTTCATTTCAAAAGTCATAACAAATTTTCGTTATATAAATTAATCGCGTGGGAAGGCAAGTTGGAACCCAAACTCAATCCAACACACGAACATTTATTGCAACATTGAGAATGTTTACAAACATTTGTATAATGATGGACTAGTGTGACTAGGTTCACTAGTCAGGTTCACTAGTCACACTCTAGAAGTAGTGTGACTAGGTTCACTTGTCACACTCTAGGACTAGTGTAACTAGGTTCTCTGCTTACGCTCTAGGACTAGTGTGACTATATGGTTCACTAGTCACACTCTATAAGACTAGTGTGACTAGGTTCACTAGTCACACTCTGTGACTAGGTTGACTAGTCACACTCTGGGACTAGTGTGACTAGGTTGACTAGTCACACTCTAGGACTAGTGTGACTAGGTTCACTAGTCACACTCTAGGACTAGTGTGACTAGGTTCACTAGTCACACTCTATAAGAGCTGTCTCTTATACACATCTAGATGGACTAGTGTGACTAGGTTGACTAGTCACACTCTAGGACTAGTGTGACTAGGTTCACTAGTCACACTAGGTGCATTGGTCCACTGTTGAGGTTAATACTAACGTACGTTAATTAGCCTCCATAATTGCATAACTAATAATATTATCTAATTCGTTAATATCTTTTAATGGTTGAAGAAAACCGACGTCATGAAACTTTGTGGCCTGACGCGGCCAATCACTGCAAGTTCAAGCGATGCTATTCCTATAACTTTAAATGAATTATTTAGTTTGATATATTAGATATTGTGAAATTAAATATTTTAAAAATTACATTGAATCGTTTCTAACAAGTTGACTTAGTAAATAACGAGTATTAAAGAAATTTGACTGAAACTATTAGTTTATTTAGTATGCCTGAATCAACAAATGAATATTGCTGAATACTCGCTATATTATATATGGTCCAGGGTTGTTAATAATGTTTATTAATAATCATTTTAAGCTACAAGACAGCAATGAATTTGGCCCTCATCATCGCCAAACAAATTGCCGAGGCACTTATTATTTCCTTTATTTCTAATGGCATCTTGTGTTCTTAGTACATTTATAACTTTTTAATTGCAAATTATTCTTTTTCTGGGATGTAACCATTGCTTCCATGTCTGTTTAGTTCTAGCCAACATTAAATTTATAAATTTCATGGTCAACTTCCTTTTAAACGTCATTATCCAGTCATTATCTAATGTAAAATGCCTCATCATTCATTTTGCTATTAAATATTACCGATTGTTTAACAATACTTTGCCGCCATCTTGCATCATAGACGCCATCTTGTATCATGCCGCCATCTTGTATCATGCAAGACGTCGCGGTTGCCATCTTCTCACAGGTCCTCCGTTGTTATTTTGCCTTTTATTTGTTATGTTGTCTTCAAAGACTTTAAATATCTTTATTTTCGTTTGATGTTTTTGCAAACCCAATCCAAGCCGTCCTGTAGGCAGAAATTAAATGTTAATGAACAACATTCACTATGCACAATACGTGAATCGTATTTACATTATATAAAACTGAAGTCGAATTTAAAATTATTTCGCCAAAAAAAATATTCCTAGCTATGCTTCCGTCTGAAAAACTTGACATGAGATAAAATTTGATTTTTTTCCGTTACAACAAGAATGCACGGAGCCAAAATATGCGGATAGATAACTTGGATTTATACGTGAAGCTCGCAGTGAAGTTATACAGACAAGCAGAAGCAAGGTTACACCCAGCAAATGCCTCTCTCAATTCCACTCTAAATATCTTTTTTCCACTGGAAATCTCCGCTCATTTACTTTAAATGTCCGCTCTTCCACTCTAAATGTCCGCTCATTTACTCTATATGTCCGCTTTTCCACTCTAAATGTCCGCTCAATTCTACTCTAAATTTCAAAAACATTGAACCTTACGACCTATACGACCGTTTTAAAATGATCGTAAAATGGTCGTAAGCTTTGATCCTTATGACCCTTACGACCGTTTGAAAATGGTCGTAAAATGGCCGTAAGCTTTGGTCTTTACGACCATTTAAAAATGGGAGCGCAGCCGTGGGTAACAAAATTGACTCGTAAACCNTGTTTGCTAGCACTGTCAGGGAGAAGAGGTAACTCTTTAATATAAATATAATATGTAATATAACTATCCCTAAGTATATAGTAAGTAAATGCGGCGTTTAACAGATCTTGTTTGTTTGCTAGCACTGTCAGGGAGAAGGGGTAACTCGGTAATATAAATATAATATATAATATTACTGTCCCTAAGTATATAGTAAGTAAAATATATATAAGTTATTCTGCAGAACGAAAAAAAACGCACTATGGGGAGTGCCTCAATGCTATTAGAAAACGAACAGATCAGTAATTTATGTTATTTTGTTATTATACCATTATTTTTGAAATGGTTAGATAATTATTTTTCTACTAGTTAAGTTTTTATTGTGTTATATCGAAAGACAATTAGACAACTAGGTTTATTATAGTTTACCATCAATAGTTTTTATCAGGAAGCAAATAGAAAACATCGATATTAGCAGGGACTGCATAGCTTTACGGCTCTACCAAGAAACGCGATGTCTTCGTGGAAACTCTTTATTACATAATTAGCAACCGATTATTTTTTCAAGCGATATAAAGATAATATTTATTAATATTTTTCAAGTCTGCCATTTATGGGTAATTTCAAAACTATAAAAAATCAGTATGTATAAATAATGAATGTTAAATAATTTTAATTTATGTCAGGGAACAGTAAGCATGGCATGGGCAAGTATGTTAAGTTTCATGCAATAATATAAAATAAACCGATATGGAATGTGATAAAGATTTTGTTTCGCACTATCGGATGAAATTGCAATGAATTTGGCTAAATTAGTTAATTTTGAACTCGTTGAAATTAAGCGCCTGAATTCATTAACACGATTTCAAGCGCTTACCCAGTACAGGGTGCAACTTCTGTATCAGATCATCGCTAGGACGATCTTACAAAATTTTTTTATATCACTCAAGAAATTATAAATTTTTCACAGAATTGGATGATGCCCCGACATTTTCATACAGTATTACATTTGTGAAAATGAAACATTCGAGGTAATTTTATCAAAATATGGATATGTCATCAATTACTCGTAACATTTTGTAGAGTAAAAATGTTCTCATATGAATTTGATGTGGAATTTTGCTAATATAACCAATAAGAAATAAATAGATTATTGATTATAACTGTAAAATTGTGGCTAACTGAATAAAAATCCCAACACCTAGATGATTGATCAGTGCTCGTGTGCTCAAAGCATCAGATAGGGAACATTAACGGTTAGATGAAGATGGCTCGCGTTGCTAACTGGCGAAACGCGGCGCCTGTCCGACCTCCAAGTTGTACTCGATCACAGCAAGTTTTGGAGCCATCGGCCCTCGACGTGTGTTGCGTTTCGGAATCCTATTTAATGTTTTTCACAGGAAAGAAGCCTAGAAGTTAAGAACATAACAACAAGCTGTGAAGAAGGAAGCATTCTACAAGTGAATTTATTGCAGGATGTAATAAATGAAAAATGTCTTCGGAACAGATTTTTCTATAGCATATCCTCGAAATATTTTAACATAAAAAGGAGACAAGAAAATCTCGATTGCAAGGGAGACTACATTCTTCTGAGGTCTGTACGCGTGGCTCAGTCAGAACTCAGGAGGCTGTGGCTGAGCCAGTGCTTCCCATTCGCAATTGTACAAATAGGCGAGACAATCTGGAAAGGTAATGATAATGTCCACAAAAAAACAGTTTGAGGTGCTCAAGCGTGTTTTAGTTATAACTGAATAACATTAACGCATTTTTAGAAAAAAACTCATTTCATTAAACAGGGTACATTTTTTATAAATATGCCTATTGGATCGTTATTGGAACTCTGGAACGTTATTGCATCAATTGCTGGAAACATGCGATCATCAAACTATAATTCACTTCATTTTTATTTAATCTGAATCGTGGCACGGCAATTTCCTTGCATGTGTTGGATCTGAAAAAAAAGTCTTGTATGAGAAAATTACAATTTCCCAAAAATAATTTAAAAGTTAGCTACATGTTTCAAATGGTTATAATAAAGTTATGCCAATAAACTAGTGTTGGTGATGTAGATTCGCTGTACATGCAATAATCTGATTTTTTTGTGTCATACAGTCATAGGAACTTTATCGGAATTCCAGGAATAGTTTAGTTAGTGCTGAACTTTATCGATCTAACTGTTTGTTCAGTCAAGCGTTATTTGTAAACCTTCGAATTCGTCAAGGTATATATTAGATAATAATTTAAATGTGAATAAATTTTGTGCCCTAACGGCTCAATAGTTAATTGATAGAAGTTGTGTGTTGAAAAATGAGGATCGCTGGATCATTATTGCCTGTAAATAGCATTACCTGATGATTATATCAAAGCTTCTGTAAAAAAGCAATATGTATAAATGACTTAGCCACAGCCTCCAGGACTCTGGAGGCTGTGGCAGAGCCAGTGCTTCCCATTTGTAATTGTGCAAATAGGCGAGACACTGTGGAAAGTTCCTGTAAATGTCCATAAAAAACAGTTTGAGACGCTCAAGCGTGATTCAGTCATATTATGTAATAACTGGATAACTTCAACGCATTTTCCGAAGAAAAACTCATTTCTTTCAACGGGTAATTTTTTTTAAATGCGCCTATTGGTTCGTTACTGGAACTCTGGAAAGTTATTGGATCAATTGCTCGAAACATGCGATCTTCAAACTATAACTCCCTTTGTTTTTCTTTAATCTGAATCGTGGCACGGCAATTTCCTTGTATGTGTTCGATCGAAGTCAGAAGAAAAATCTTGTATGAGAAAATTACTCTAAAATAATTTGAAAGTTTGCTACATGTTCCAAATTTAAATAATAAAGCTATGCCAATAAACTATTGTTGGTGATGTAGATTCGCTGTACATGCATTCGTCTGATTTTGTTGTGTCATACAGTCATAGGTTCTTCATCTGAGTAACAGGAATAGTTCAGTTCATGCTGAATTTCGTGAAACCACTGCCTGTTCAGTCAAGCGTGATCCATTAACGCTCGAATTTAGCAATATATGTATTAAATAATAATGTGGAAAAAAATAATATTCTAATTTTTGTGCCCTAACGGGCCAATAGTAGAGCCATATAGCGTAAATAATAAAGTGGGCCGTCGGCCCACTGCGGTGAGGCAACTGCACGGAAAATCTAGGACCGTTCTTAATAATTGACACGAAAAATGAATGGGGATTTATTCGTGGTTTAAAAGAATTTCCTAAAACTTTAGGGAAAAATAGTTGGGCTCATACTAGCTGAACAATTTTGAACGAAGAGTAAGGTTCATTTCACCAGTTCAACTGCATGTAACAACACTGGCGTAAGTCTTGCACACGTATTAAAAAGTTTGAAGCTCCTCTCTACATGTGATACAGCTTCTAGTACGTTAACTACAATGAATTATCCACTGCATGTGTATCGCTCGATCATGAACTCAAATGACTTATCCTATCTTCTGTATAATAATTCAACTTTACCCTGTTGAGCTACCGTCGTTCAGGAGAGCTTCTACCGTAAAAATTATCTTCTAAAATAAATGACCGATCGTCCTGAAACTTCTTTAATTTTTAGTAAAAATTAAAATAAAACGTGAAATTAATTGAAAACTTTAAAAAGGATGTCTTTTATAAATCTATCTCCTCCTTTAATTTTCGTGTTACAACTTCGAGAGAGATATCATTAATATTATATTATATTATATTATATTATATTATATTAATTACTGTTGTATAGCCACACAGCACAATTCACTGAAATAGCCTAAAATTTGTTAGCTGAGAGGATTTTCCTATAGCCTATCCTCGAAATCTGTGAAAACCGAAAAACGGGACAAAAAAATCTTGATTTCAGGGGAGACTACTTTCTTGTGAGGGCTGCACGCGTGGCCCAGTCAGAACTCTGGAGGCTGTGGCTGAGCCAGCGCTTCCCATTTGTAATTGTACAAATAGGCGAGACACTCAGGAAATTTCCTGCAAATGTTCACAAAAAACACCTACAAACGCTCAAGCGTGTTTTACTTATTATAACTGAATATACACACCTATACGAACCCTTAACATATTTTTAGGAAAAAAATCATATTGAACAGGTAAAAATTTTCGATAATTTCAACTATTGGATCGTTATTGGAATTCTGGAATGTTATTAGTTCAATTTCTCGCAATATGCGATCTTCGTACTATAAGTCCCGTTCTTTTTATTTAATCTAAATCGTGGCCCAGCAATTTCCTTACATGTGTTGGATCGAATTCTGAAATAAATCTAGTATTAGTAAATTATTCTGAGATAATCAGAAAGCATGCGACATGTTCCAAATTTTAATAATAAGGCAATATCAATAGAATATGATTGGTGATGTAGGTTCGCAGTACATTAAAAAATCAATTTTTTACGTGTCAGTCATTTTATATCTTGAAGTAGCGGGACTAGTTTAGTTTGTGCTGAATTTTGCACGATCAATTGCATGCTCAGTATAATATTATATGAATCATTCCTAACTCAATTGATTTAACTTGTAATAATTAGTAATTGAAAATAATTGTAATTTTGAGCCCGATCGAGTAAATAAGAAATCGTAACTGGTATATCATGAGGAGACTGTTCACTGGGTCATGGATAACATCACCTCACTAATGAATATATTATTTGAAGGCTTTAGTATAGAAGCATCATGAAAAATGTTTCACAAACTAAGAAAATGGACAGAACGATAAAAGTCTATAATTTATATCTCGAAAGTCTTAGCCGTATTTCCCCAAAAAATGTTCAATTGCGCTGGAGTTGCTCTCAGCTGGGCACTACGAGGTGCGGGGTGAAAGCATGCGCTGTAGTGCGGTGATCATCTTCGGCTGATCAGGCGCGTTTCATGCGCATGTCTTCCTCGAGTTGGACGTTGATTGTCTGTCTAGTACTAATTTCCCTTCAGATGGTCACCTTAAACCTTAGCGACGCCAAGCTTCAATTAAATTGAATAACAATTGATAAAATTTCGCATGCACCCAAGGAGCGAATCAGCGCACCACAGCGAAGGTAGTGTAGCCCTGCTCTGCTATTCTGTGCAGCCCTGCGCCGAGCCCCACACTCCCGCCTGGCGATGAACTCGAAGGCGACGATGAAACTGTTCAATCTATTGAACTATTCTAACAGCAAATATACGTGATTCTGCCGCATTCAGGTTCGCTAAAAATGAATGAGGGACATGAAAAACTAATGATGTTCGTAATGATGATAATGAGGCAAAAAGAAACGAGTGATGAAAATCTTCATCATAGATGCAGGCTCGTATTTCTCAATGAAGTTGACCAATAATTGTGCAGCAGTTGCTGCGCAACTCGAGGCTCGGGGTGCGGTGAACACAGTCAGCAGAGAAAGAGCGTTTCATCTTCCTCGGGTTGGACATTAACAGTCTAAATATCTTAAGCCTTAGCGATGCTATACTTCAGTTAGTTTGGATATGAATGGTCAAAATTTCACATGCACCCTAGGATCAAATCAGCTCATCGGTGAAGGCTTTACGCAACCACGAGTCCCTAACTGCCGCCGGGGGGCGAACTCGATGCGACGACGAAGCGTCGTGAGCGTTTGAAGTCCTGCGGCAAATTACGGAACTGGAATATTGGTTATGATGTATAACAGAATATTAAATGCCGCATTGTCCGATTGAATTGCTCAAGCATCACACCTAGGAGTTGAAGTTATTATCAATACATTCAGGGAAATAAATGCAATCAAAGACATTAACGAATAAATGAAGCATTCGTGGCACGCGTTGCTAACTGGCGAAACGCGGCGCCTTTCCGACCTCCAAGTTGTACTCGATCACAGCAAGTTTTGGAGCCATCGGCCCACTGCGCTGAGGCAACTGCAGGGAAAATCTAGGTCGTTCTTAATTATTGACGCAAAAAATAAATGGAGAATTATTCGTGGTTTAAAAGAATTTCATAATACTTTTGAAAAATATTAGTTGGGCTCATACTAGCTGAACAATTTTGAATGGAGAGTAAAGTTCATTTCACCAGTTCAACTGCATGCAACAACACTGGCGTAAGTCATGCGCGCGCATTAATAAGTTTGAAGCTCTCTACATGTGATACAGCTTGTAGTACGTCAACTGCAATGAATTATTCACTGCATGTTCTGTTTCGTTCATGAACGCAAATGATTAATCCTATTTTCTATAATAATAAAATCTAACGCTGTTAAGCTATCTTTATTTAGGGGAGCGTCTGTCTTAAAAATTATCTCCTGAAATAGACCAACTAGACCGATCGTTCTGAAACTTCGTACACATACGTAAATCAACCAATTAAATGAAAAACAATTTGCTCGTGTGGATTTTTCGAAAAAAGTAAAGTAAAACGCGAAATGCATTGAGAACTTAATAAAAGGTGTCTTTGATGCATATGCTTCAATTGTGGATCTACAATATCGAGAGACATATTATTCAATTCGTAAAGAAAATATATCTTGATTCCGGAAGCTCTTTTTCAATTTTTTACTTGAATTTTTTCTGTGCGACTTTTTCCTTTTCACCAATTGTGCCCCCTCCCCCAGCTTTTTAAATATTAATGCAAATCATGTACAAATCAGAAAAACAGGGCTCCCAGAGTCGCTCGATATGGTCTTTACAAATCGAATGGTATATCTCTCAGTGTTGTAGCGCGAAGACCATAGGAGGAAATAGATTTTTAAGAAGGCGTATTGTTGGATTTTTAATCGTTCAGGGCAGCCAAGTATGTAAAATTATTTGAAAAAGAAAATGCCTTGATACTGTAGCCCAAGCTTATCCATTGCCAATTACTCGTATCGAGGGCACAATCAGGCGTCTTTAGGCTTATTTTTCTTCAGTTTGACGAGAATGATAAGCAATAAATGTTATTTTACTGATATTTTTATTTATATAATAAGGTCGTTGTATAAAAATTCAAAACAACGTAACGCAAAAAAGTGTTGCATGTACATCCTTGATATCTTTATTGAATGCGTCCTGTTGGTAGCTTTTGAACGAGGCAAAGAATTTGCACTTAACGTTTGTGATGCAGATTTGCAGTACATTCATTAATCCGAATATTTTTTGATGCCACACTGTCATTGGACCTTCATTGGAGGATCAGCAATAGCTTAGTTTGTGCTGAATTTCGTCGAACCAACTGCATGATCAGTAATATCTTTAATTAGTACGCTCCCATCAACATTAGATATTATTGATAAAGTCGAATATAAATTAGACTTTTGGACCTTCACGGGCCAGTGATTTATTGGATACGATTATAAGAAATATTTTGATGGTGGCCGGACCTCATATATGGTATGAGAACAGCAATACCTGAATATTATTTCTAAGCTTTTGTAAAAAGGCATCGTGAAACATATTTCACAGACTCTGGTAATGGATTTTAGCCATTATCAGAAATGCAACGAACGATGAGAGTCTATATCTCAAAAGTTTTAACGGACATGATTCCCATAAACGCTGTAGAGTGTAGAGGAAGCCTTCGGAAATTGCGAGTCAATCAATGTCGGTCGAGCGCTTCTGAATTATCGATTATAGAAAGATAAGCAATGGGGTAAATTTTTTAAAGAAAACTCAAAATATAAAACCATAAATATATTTTTTTCATATCTTAAACATGCAACCAAACTGTACCAGCTGATCTCAAGGGCAGCTTTATTCCTGTCGGCAATTCTGTTACAATAACTCACTCACTTATGTCACAACATGGCCAACGTTTCGCAGGTGACAATTTTTCACACAAAGTCACTGCCATTGGAGTTATAATATATAAAATCATTTATAATGGTTTCGTTAATATCATGCACGTGTGTGAAATAATTATTTAGTTAGGGATGCAATCGCTTCCTATAATAGGGCAGTGAGAGTTGAAATGTTCAGTACTCTGGGTTAAGTTTCATAATTCCATGATAACTGGCGAAGAAGTTGCTACCATATGTATGACCTTTTATATTTTTGCACCTAAACCTGCGTCTATCGCATCTAGGGGTAGCACGTAGATGCAGTGAATGGAGCGCAGTGAGTGGGTCGATGTTTGACAATTCCATTATTGAGTGGTAAAAGTGTTATTTATTTTGTTGTACTTATTCCTGTGTCAATCGCAGGGAGGGGTAGAAAACGCGTTCGAAAATTAAGCTGAGTAATGTGTTTAGCGCTTGTAAGTTCCATTATTTAGTGTTAAGTTCAGCAGCAGTGCCTCAGAATATGAGGAAATGTGATAAATAGACTAAATATTGAATTTATAATGAACGAATTTCAATATGGCTCTACTTGGGTGTACATTTCTTAGTGCCCACACTGTTAGAAAAATGACCGTTAACGGTAATACCGGCGTTTCAGTGGCCGGTCGGCACGTGAAAAGAAACACCGTGTCGCCGTTTTTATTCCAATTTAACACCAGAAATCCGTAAACCCTCTGATAAAAACGGCGAAACAGTTTATTTGCACGGGGCGACCGACCACTAGAACGCCGGTGGGACCGTTTTTTCACCGTTTTTTCTTAGAGTGCAGCTTCTGAAAATTGAACTCGCACCAGCACCAAAGTATCACAAATCACGGCCAAGAATTCATCGTACCTCTGATATCTACAAAACGAATTTCTCGTAGGGAATATTTTTATAATCAAAAACGTTAATAAACAGTGTGGACGTCTGTAGCAGGTTGAGAGCTGTTATACTTCAGAGCTGTTCACTGGATCGAAACTTCTCCGAACTCGCCTGCGCAACTGTCCCAGTCATAATTCTGGGATCAATTCCTCGATTGCGTCATTTATTTATCAATGCATTCCATTAATCCCACATTTATCAAGAGGAATGACTTTACAAATATCTGAACCGTCGCTGAAACATGCGCCTCTGAAAGTTATATTAGTTTTGTGCCTCGTCATTATATTCGCTTTTCATCCAAATTTCCATGGATTGATTTCCTCTCCGTTTATTAGCGTAAACAATTATTCTGACAACATAACTGAATTACCTGGCAAGTTTCCGCATATATGCACGATGTCCGCCGCTAATGCATTATATTGGATTTAAAATTTAAAATTTTTTTTATACATTTTAATGTGTCAGTTGGCCACTGAAATGAATACCCAGAGACTGCACAAATATGCCAATGATAACTTACACGTAGTTGTGGTATCGGGCCACAATGTGCGTTGAGTACCATTTTTTTACATATGAATATTTTCCAGTAATAGGTTGCTTGCAGGGAGAATTTTATCTGATTTAATTCCGTTGATTATTCAACGGGTAATTGGCGAACCGTACCTCGTTACACCAATTTGATCCGTCGCTATAAAATTCAGTTATTTTTAATTGACACAATTTCCAGCCTATAATTAGACATTTGACTGCGACTGTATGGTGTTACAGACGGTATTTTAGATATTTTTTATGAGCCAATAAAGTTGGATTGCATCAATGCCGTCTTCATTTCCTGCATGATTATTATTTGCGAAATTTGGTTCATTATTCAGAATTCAGCCAAAAAGAAACAAATAGCAATTTTTTCCAACTGAAATTCTGAATAATATTACTTGTTGATTTGAAAATATGTACAAATTAAATAATATTGCTTATGATTGTAGAAAAGAGTGAAAAAATATATTTATTAATGCAGTAACTTTAGTTTATTATCACTAGCACATGAATTCAATAAAAAAATACAATTTACAAATCAAAATCACAAATGACTAGTTAATTACATTTCATTAATTTAGGAGAATTTATCCATACAATTTATTCAAAATTTCCGGAATTTGGTCACTGGACCGGGCGCCTGAAGAGGCGCGCGAGTTGCTCGCTGTGGAGGAGCAGGCGAGCGTCGACGCGACGACTTCAACTGCTTTTAAAATTTGCGTGCGTTCAAAACCACAGATTTTAGAGAAGCATCAATTGCAGTTAGGGACTCGTGGTAGCGTAAAGCCTTCACCGATGAGCTGATTTGATCCTAGGGTGCATGTGAAATTTTGGCCATTCATATCCAAACTAACTGAAGTATAGCATCGCTAAGGCTTAAGATATTTAGACACACACACTGAGTTCTATAGCAATGTAAACAAAATCAACGATAAAAGGACTTATGCGAGAATCTAATATCGGAATCCTATTAAATTTTTTTCACAATAAATAAACCTAGAAGTTAAAACACAACAACAAGCTGTAAAGAATGAAGCATTCTGCAAGTGAAATTATTGCAAGATGTACAGGGTGCGCCAGAGAAACTTACTTATTTGAAAAAATTCCTGTGCGGTTAGTTGGTCGAGTAGAGGGGCGAGAGGGGGTGCATCTGAAGGGGAAAGTTCCCAAGTTTGTTTCTCAAAGTTTCTCAAATAAATTTGCTGTAGTGCAAGAATTAACTGAACGCGATTTTGTTGCCCGTCAAAATGCATGTAAAA